>NW_028230329.1:0-13035 GCF_053477565.2 Lygodium microphyllum | reverse complement strand
AGGGATAGAAATAAAAAAATTTGCCTTAATTATTCAAATTGCCCTTCCCAAGAGGGTGTTTTTGTGAGACTAGCGGTTTCGAACTTTCGGGTTTGATTTACCAACGCGGAGGACCCCATTTCTCGCGTGCGGGTCACACATTACACCGCCAATAATTTCAATACAAGAGATAACCTTTGCACAAGGTTTACGTCGTGTGCGGGACGTCAATATTCACGGGTGGGAATATTACATTCTCTCCCCCTTAGAAGAATCGAGATGTCCTCATCTCGAGATAAACTGGGGATATTGAAGATTGAGAGAGTTTTCATCCATCCAGGTAGCATCCTCTTTGGGATAATCTTTCCACTGGACGAGGCATTCTTTCAAGGTTCTAGATCCTAACCGTCTCTCCCTAACATCTAAAATCTTTTCCGGTCTTAGTTCAAGGACTCCTTGACTAGGCATTACAATTTGTTGGTCATCGAGTACATGATTAGGGTTGGACACATATTTTTTTAAGAGACTAATATGGAATACATTGTGAACTTTTAGGTTATCCGGAAGTTGCAATTTATAAGCATTGGGTCCCAGGCATTTGAGGATTTTATACGGCCCACAATACCTTGGACTTAGCTTCTTGCATTGTCCTAGAGATAGAGAACTCTTTTTCGGCCGTACACGAATGAAGACCATGTCTCCTTCTCCGAAGATCCTCTCTTGGCGTTTCAAATCCGCATATGCCTTTTGTCTATCTTTGGCTGCTTGTATGTCTCGTCTTATTGACCTTATTTGGTCATCCATGTCCTCCAACATTTGTCTTGAAGCTTCCACTCTCAGGGTAGGATCAGAAAAATTTAGGGGACTTCGACAATCATGACCATACAATGCCTGGAAAGGGGCCATTTGAATGCTCTGCTGGTAAGAAGCATTGTAGGCAAATTCCACTAACGGCAAGTACTGAATCCACCTCTTTGGCTCTCGACAGTAGTAAGCCCTAAGCATATCCTCAATGATTTGATTTACTCGCTCTGTTTGTCCATCGGTTTGGGGATGGTAGGCGGTGCTAAAACAGAGTTGAGTTCCAATAGCTTCAAAGATAGCTCTCCAGAAGTGTGAAGTGAAGAGAGAATCTCGATCGCTAATGATCCTTCTAGGTAACCCATGTAACTTGAATATCTCCTTGATAAACACTCTTGCAATGTCGGAGGCTTTATAGTTTGTCTTTACTGGAATCAGGTGTGCAACCTTAGTAAGCATGTCAACTACAACCATAATGGAGTTGTATCCTCCTTGGACTTGGGGTAAGCCCACCACAAAATCCATACTGATGAATTCCCATTTCATTTGGGGAATGTCAAGTGGTTGCAATTTCCCTGGCGTCATGACATGTTTCAGCCTTGATACGTTGGCAAGACAAACATTCAGTGACATATTTGAGAACGTCACCTTTAAGCCTCTCCCAATGGTAGCTCTTCCTAACTGCGTTAAGAGTTTTTGCATAGCCAGGATGTCCTGCGAAAGGGGAATCATGAGCTTCCCATAATATCTTCTGCTTAAGTGACTGGCTTGTTGGTATACATAGCCTTGTTCTGTAATAGACAAGTCCATTATCAATGGAAAATTCCCGATACTTAGCTTGTGACTTCAGATTCTGCTCCTTGGTAGATATTTCTTTCATCATGGTTTGGTAGGCCAAATCATGGCATGCTTCCTCTCTAGCTAGTTCGAGTATAGGGTTGCTTGGCATAGATACCTTTGTAGCCAGAGATCTGGATGTTGATGGATTCTGCAAGATTAGGGAATTTAGGAATGCCTTGCGACTAAGTGCATCAGCAACTACATTCTCTTTCCCTGGTCGATACTTGATTTCAAAATCATACTCCTCCAATACTTCAATCCATCGACGTTGCCTCATGTTGAGCTCGTTCTGGGTAAAAATCCATTTGAGACTCTTATGATCGGTTACTAGAGTAAACTTGTTACCCAACAGGTAGTGTCTCCAAAGCTTTAGAGCATGGATGACAGCTAATAACTCCAGATCATGCGTGGCATAATTCTTTTCATGACTCTTCAATTTCCTTGAAGAATATGCTACTGGATGACCTTCCTGCATAAGTACACACCCCAAGGCAAGAATGCTGGCATCAGTTACTACCTCAAACTCCTTATTGAGGTCAGGAAGTTTCAGAATAGGTGCTGATACCAAACATTGCTTCAGTTGGTCGAAGCTATTTTGCTCGGGAGTTGACCATGTAATAGAAGTCTGCTTCTTTAGTAAGTCGGTAAGAGGTGCTGCAATCAAAGCATAGTTTTTGATAAAGACCCTATACCATCCTGTCAAGCCAAGAAAACTGCGTATTTCTTTGACGGATACTGGTACTGGCCATTCAAGCACATCTCTGACTTTGGCTGGGTCTACTGATATCCCTTCTGATGATACTATGAATCCTAGATATTCAATCTGACGTTTGAAGAATGCACACTTCTTCATTTTTGCATACAGCTTATGAGACCTCATTGTCTCAAGGACAATCCGAAGTTGAGGTTCATGATCTTCTTCCTATTTAGAATAGACTAAAGTGTCATCGAAGAAGACAAGCACAAAATCATCAAGATATGGTCTAAAAATATCCTGCATTAGTCTATTGAAGGTGGCAGGTGCATTTGTAAGCCCGAATGACATAACTAAAAATTCAAAGTGCCCATATCTTGTATTGAAGGCCGTTTTTGGAATATCTTCATCCTTGATCCTGATTTGATAGTAACCTGACCTGAGATCAATTTTGGAGAAGATCTTTGCACCTTGAAGGCGATCAAGAAGCTCATCTATTCTAGGAATAGGATACTTGTTCTTGACTGTTGATTGATTCAACCCACGGTAATCAATACATAGTCGAAGTGTCCCATCTTTCTTTTTCTGGAATAGAACTGGAGCTCCCCAGGGTGAGTTGCTAGGCCGGATGTAACCCTGATCTAACAGTTGCTTGAGTTGTTCCTTCAACTCAATAGCCTCCGGAATGGACATCCTATAAGGTCTCTTTGCAATTGGCGCAGCTCCAGGTATTAGCCTTATTTCATGATCAACTTCTCTTGGAGGTGGAAGTTCAGTTAATTCCTTAGGGAATACGTCAGCATATTCCTTTAGCCAAGAGGGTCCCTCATGAAACTCTTGCCTTTGATCTAATTTGTTGAGTTTGATCAAGTAAACAGGTAATCCTTTTCTAACCCCTTTTATGATCCGCGATACTTTGGCTAACTGGATTCTTGGCACTCCCGCTTCACCTTGAGTCGTAACAAACTCTCTTTCAGAGTTTCGAAAGGAAACTTGACCCTTTCCACAGTGGATGTGGGCGTCATTAGGCTTAAGCCAATCCATCCCAAGTAGACACTCATGGATACCTAAGTTCATGACTCTGAATTTGACTGAGGTTTTCTTTCCTCCCAGATAGAACTCCTCCTTAGCAGTTTGCCTGGTACAAGTTACCTCACGACCGTTTGCCAATTCCACAAGTAGGGTAGGTGCTTCTAATGTTGCTATTCCTAATCTCTTAGCACACGCTGGTGAGATAAAGGAATGTGTACTGCCACAATCAATCAAGGTTTTGAAACCTTTACCTTGATAGTCCGACGGTGTTTGAATCACCGAGAACTGGCGATTCGGCCCCTTCTTGTGTAAAGCGGCATGGACTGTCGCTCTTTCGAATTCCGCTTCCATAGTCGGGTCTTCCCCTTCTTCTGCTTCACATCTTTGCCTATTGGTAATGCAGGCAGTTCTCCCTCTTCCACGGGTGGCGGCTCCTTGACCGCGGCCTGCACCTTGACGGTGTCCCTCGCTGAGCTTGGGACATTGCCTTTTGAAGTGACCGAGTTCATTGAAGTGGAAACATCGGAGGTTTCGGCCATTACTGTGAGTAGGAACAAAGTTATTGACGTTATTTGTCCTTGCTTTCTTCCTTTGTCCCTGATTGTGGCCTTGAACTCTCTTAACTTGGGGTCTGAATGCCCCTCTGTTCGGGTCGCTATAAGACCAATTCTTGTTACCCCTCGGTCTAGTTTGCACTTCCTGAATTATAGGTGCCGCTCGAATGAGTGCATCTTGAAGATCTGATGGACGCATAGATTCGAGACGAGTATTTACAGGTGGATTTAAGCCCGCGCAAAATTTGGATACCTGCTGTGTTGTGTCCATTTGTGGCGCATACTTTAAGAGTGAGACAAATTTAGAGTAGTATGCGTCAAGGGTGAGTCCTAACTGTTTTAGCTCATAGAACTCATTCATTTTCTGTGTACGATATGCAGGTGGCAAATATCTCCCCTGCACGGCTTGCTTTAACTTCTCCCAGGTAACGGACCCCTCTGAAATCCCTTGATCCCTGCACCATTGTTTCCACCATAGTCTGGCTTCACCGGTGAGTTTTAATTTGGCGAGCATGGCCTGATTGGTGGGAGCAGTACCAGCTGCTTCGAAGTAATCTTCCACAGATTCAATCCAAATCTCAGCATCCGACTGGACGAATCTGCCTCTCCCGTCAAACTCGGGTGGCTTTATCTGTTTGAGGAGGAACTTCTTCTCCTGGATCACAGTAGTACTTGATGTAGGGGGCGAATTTGGAACCTGTACCTGGGGTTGTGCCTGAGTAAAAGTTTTCTTACCATTATTGTATGATAATTGACATTAGCTTATCTTCAGTTCAGCTATCTCGTAAATCATGAAGCTACTTAACTTTTCGCAACAACCCTGATGCACAATCGGATATTGATACAGAAAGTCCTTATTTATATTTACATGGGCGTAGCCTTATACAACATCTCGTGTGATGATAATCCAGTCATTACATTTAGTTTGGGGAGAACAACATTGTATTGGATTTGTCTACAGGAACTGTGTAATAGTAGGGTTTTGGGTCATGAATCTTTAGGAATCGATAATTCATCGGAAGTTCAGGATATCCTTTCTGCTGGAATCCATACTTCCCATGGCGGCCCAACACCTTAATCCTGTCAGCTGGGATTACACGGGTTACTTCCTCATATACATATGAGTTCAATTCCACCCTCTGACCTCGAATATGCAAAGTCGAATTTACGTGAGCTTCCACAAAAATGAACAGCTTCACGACTTTCAAATCTTCCAACCACTTGATCCTCTTTAGGTTGGTTTGTAGATAAGCGAACCGGTGAGCAGCTATGTAGTAGATTCCTGAAGACCTAGTCCATCTTCGTTCTATATATAAAGGTGATGGGTTATAAATCTGCTCCAGGATGTTCATTATTTCAATTCTCTGCCTATAATGCGGAGAATGCATTGCAGTCATAAACATGATCCGGAACACCAAAAACTTGTTCCACGCTTCATAGTTCTGCAAGACAGTATTGAAGATGAGGAAATGTTTGGGACAGTAACATTTGCTTTACTTCGTCTTATTAAGATCTCACGAAAACAACTCCGTTGTTGGTCGGCTCTGATACCAACTGTAACGTGTCCACTAGAATCCTCTAGGACACGTCGTGGCAGTCCATCGGAAAGGCTGTCTAGAGAACTCCACCCGGCACTCCCTTGGAATGTTACGGGTTTTGCAATCTAGGTATCCCCGCGTCTGCCACGTAGCGGAAGTGTCCTGGCCGTTTCCCACTTAGGATCGACCGGAATTAAGGTTTTTCCTGTTTGGTCATTAACTAACAGCAGCTAGCGTCAGACCCGATCGAACTACTTTACGCAGAAACGCCCGGTCTGAAGCGGATTCATGCCGCACTTGGTTCAAGGAGAATGGGAAACGAGAGGGATGCAAGGCTCGACCTCTCTGCCATAAGGCATAGTCCCATTCCGTTCCCCTAAAACAGCGTGAATTGGGTAATAGGTAATTCTAAGTCATCGTTCTCGTTATTTGTTTTGGTGATGCTGATCATCCCTCTGTTCGTCGAGGACTTTGAGAAAAGTTCCCGGCTAACCGGGACCACCCATCCATAGGACGGACCCATGGCCCATCCTCCGCACTTTCCTCGGTTTGTTTTAGTTATGTAATTACCTAACACATTAATTTGACATATATCAAACAGCTTCTTTGATTAGCCCTGTTAAGCACTGGTTCCTTCACGTAATCTTATCACATGACATAGAAAAACAATATCAACAACTTCTTTATTATCATAACATTATTTTATCTTTGAAATACAGAGGTTCCGCCCGTAGGCTTGTTCATAATCCGCCCGAAGGCTATCCAGTAATCCGCCAGGGATCACTATTCCAAGCTTCTGCCCGTAGACTAGTATGCGGGCCTCGAGATCCAATCCCGAGTCACGTTAGCCTCTTGTGCAGGACCTGGAAGGCGAGGGATTTACGGCCAGAGCCCCCCCTGGCACCCAAGCGTCCTCCTGCTCCAAGTAGAGCTCAACGGAAAGACCTCTCGCGGCGGGTTCGGTCTACGTTCCCGGCGCGGTCAACAACCCCCTTGGTTAGGGTCAGGCAGGCAGTCGGGGGTAACTGAGCTGCCACTCCCTTCAGGCCTTCAACCTGAAGCATTTATATATCTTTCATCCTTTAGTTCCTTGAACAAACAATGCAAACAGTGCTTTCTAAACTGTTACAAGCACAATCAATTCCAGTGGTCGTTTAGTTGGCAAACTGTTAAGGAGTGACTCCTTCTCACCGAATGCGTCCCGCATTCGATCCGGAATCAATTGCAACTTGGCAAGATTCCTATCGTCCTTGGATTAGGGTCATACCCTGTTAACCCAACTTAACCAATACCTTAGGTTTTTAATTAGTAGTAATCCCGTCGACCATGTCACTTTAATTTATTGACTAATCATTTGCGCCGAGCAATTACTTAACTCCCCTTAACTTGGCAAATTTTCCCTAATGAGGGCGATGTAACAGGATGACTACTCATCCCCTTGCAAGTTAAACTTGCGCAAGAACCTGCCAACCTCATTCCAAGGATTGGCAAAACTTCCTTGTGATCAAACCACAAGACTATGCGACGTTGCAACTTGTTGCACAAGTGTCGCCTCCAATCCAAGAGATCATTTCACTTTTGAATGGTGTTTTCTGGTCAAGAATTATGACTAGACTCGGAGTAGGGTTTTGGGCGTCTTCTCGCTCACTCCAATCCTAATTGCACTAGATCGACAATGTTTGGTCCTAGGGATTCCAACTCAAACCAAGTTCTAGCACTAGGTCGAATGATCCTTAGGGTAGAAACCCTAGATCGTTATTTGCTTGCACGTCCAATTGCCTCAACAATTCGGGAATGTGGGTAGGACCATTGGGCATGAAGGTTTCGACTTAGCGACAATTGGAAAACTTGGCCGGATCCTTAACGTGCTAATCCCTAGTTAGTGTTTGGGGTATCTATCGTATTGACTAAACCATGCCCATACGAATCCCTTACGGCTAGGTGATTTGGATAATTTACTATACTTGTCTCGCGACAAGGATGAATCCTTCCCTAGAGATAATAAACTAGGTCTAAAGGAGAAAAATAGTTTCGACTACCACAATACATGTAATTATGCGACTCACTCTATCTTTCATTGGTAAAGTAAAAATACATGATAAGCTGGATACCAACTTTCTTAGGACCTACTAGGACTTACTTCAAATAATCATGTCTACTACCTTGTTATCTACACTTTAGAATCTCATGCTTTGTTTAAATCCTGCAACCTTTCCCAAATGCAACACTTGATGAATGAATTTTTATGCACGATGAAAGTGCAACATGCAACCCTTTCATAACTACAACGTAGTTAAATGAGAATATTGTAGAATTAGTGTTGGTATATTCTTTCTTGCAAGCACATGCCACATGCCAATCCATAGATTCATTTTTTTTGATACACCACCATTACTTTTCGGATATCCTTCTACGGTGTTAACAACTTTTCCCATGAACCATTACAATAAGGATTTTTCCTAAATTGCGACATATGCTTATTCTTTCCATGACTAGTCAAAAATACAGTTAATAACTTCAACCATAGAATGATAAGCGGTGGGTGTTCTAGGCTTGCTAATTTGAAGTGCATGATAAGGCAACATAATACTAAGGTCGTACGATGGATAGACAACTCACGTTCATCATTTTGAAAATGTTAATAACTCCATTTCATGTCATGAGATAATTCTAGTAATTGATCAAATAGACCAATTTTCCTCAATTGCCTTTTAATTTGGCTTGGTAAATTTGAACATGCATAGGTGCTTTCTATTCCGTGAGAGTTATCATACCTAATGCATTACTTTTGCGTAGAATCAAAAATCATAAAAAAAACCTGGGTCTCTGGGCTCGGGGAGATATCCACTTGAATGCTTGGAGATGAACCTCCCGCAGGCGCACCTTGTGACTTTTTAGGGGCCATCGTAGGCGTGGTTTCGGCTTCTGGTTTGCCTTTGCGGTCTATGAATTTACTTGCCTTGGTATGCAGCCTCCAGATCTTTGCCTTTTTCCTTCGTGCGCAGGAGATTCCTTTGCGGGACTTTGGATAAATGGTGCTTGCGGAAGAGGGCTTTATGAGCTTCTTCTTCTTCTCTTCAAAGTCCGGGGGGGGGGGGGGGGGTAGGAATGGACTTATGGGGGATCTAGTGGGAAGGGGGCTTAGGAAAGCCCCCTTAGAAGCTTCTTAAAGAAGCTTCTAAGAAGCTTCTGGTGTGTACAGATCCGACGTGGAAGAGGGAGGGGTAGTAATGGTAGGAGAACGATGTCGAGTGGGGGAAAATTAGTAGCAGCCTGACACGGCGGAGCTGCGGCAATAGCTGGCGACCTGCGGCGAGCACAAAGGCGGTCTCTAGCAGCACGGCGTCCTCCCAGTCTGGTGGCAATTGGCGTCCACGACAGTAGTGTCTACGGCGTCCTCCACACGCAGCACGGCCCTATCCTTCCTCCTCCCTCCCTTCCACTAGGGGGGGTTTTTATAGGCCAAGGGGGGGGAGAAGGCCTCCACCACGTGGCCCCCCTTGCATGGGTTCCCCCCCTCCCATGCAGGCCACGGCTTTCATATCCCATCCCCCCCCACACTCCCTTTTCTCCAGTCGTGCATCGGCTGGGGAAAAAGGGATAGAAATAAAAAAATTTGCCTTAATTATTCAAATTGCCCTTCCCAAGAGGGTGTTTTTGTGAGACTAGCGGTTTCGAACTTTCGGGTTTGATTTACCAACGCGGAGGACCCCATTTCTCGCGTGCGGGTCACACATTACACCGCCAATAATTTCAATACAAGAGATAACCTTTGCACAAGGTTTACGTCGTGTGCGGGACGTCAATATTCACGGGTGGGAATATTACATTCTCTCCCCCTTAGAAGAATCGAGATGTCCTCATCTCGAGATAAACTGGGGATATTGAAGATTGAGAGAGTTTTCATCCATCCAGGTAGCATCCTCTTTGGGATAATCTTTCCACTGGACGAGGCATTCTTTCAAGGTTCTAGATCCTAACCGTCTCTCCCTAACATCTAAAATCTTTTCCGGTCTTAGTTCAAGGACTCCTTGACTAGGCATTACAATTTGTTGGTCATCGAGTACATGATTAGGGTTGGACACATATTTTTTTAAGAGACTAATATGGAATACATTGTGAACTTTTAGGTTATCCGGAAGTTGCAATTTATAAGCATTGGGTCCCAGGCATTTGAGGATTTTATACGGCCCACAATACCTTGGACTTAGCTTCTTGCATTGTCCTAGAGATAGAGAACTCTTTTTCGGCCGTACACGAATGAAGACCATGTCTCCTTCTCCGAAGATCCTCTCTTGGCGTTTCAAATCCGCATATGCCTTTTGTCTATCTTTGGCTGCTTGTATGTCTCGTCTTATTGACCTTATTTGGTCATCCATGTCCTCCAACATTTGTCTTGAAGCTTCCACTCTCAGGGTAGGATCAGAAAAATTTAGGGGACTTCGACAATCATGACCATACAATGCCTGGAAAGGGGCCATTTGAATGCTCTGCTGGTAAGAAGCATTGTAGGCAAATTCCACTAACGGCAAGTACTGAATCCACCTCTTTGGCTCTCGACAGTAGTAAGCCCTAAGCATATCCTCAATGATTTGATTTACTCGCTCTGTTTGTCCATCGGTTTGGGGATGGTAGGCGGTGCTAAAACAGAGTTGAGTTCCAATAGCTTCAAAGATAGCTCTCCAGAAGTGTGAAGTGAAGAGAGAATCTCGATCGCTAATGATCCTTCTAGGTAACCCATGTAACTTGAATATCTCCTTGATAAACACTCTTGCAATGTCGGAGGCTTTATAGTTTGTCTTTACTGGAATCAGGTGTGCAACCTTAGTAAGCATGTCAACTACAACCATAATGGAGTTGTATCCTCCTTGGACTTGGGGTAAGCCCACCACAAAATCCATACTGATGAATTCCCATTTCATTTGGGGAATGTCAAGTGGTTGCAATTTCCCTGGCGTCATGACATGTTTCAGCCTTGATACGTTGGCAAGACAAACATTCAGTGACATATTTGAGAACGTCACCTTTAAGCCTCTCCCAATGGTAGCTCTTCCTAACTGCGTTAAGAGTTTTTGCATAGCCAGGATGTCCTGCGAAAGGGGAATCATGAGCTTCCCATAATATCTTCTGCTTAAGTGACTGGCTTGTTGGTATACATAGCCTTGTTCTGTAATAGACAAGTCCATTATCAATGGAAAATTCCCGATACTTAGCTTGTGACTTCAGATTCTGCTCCTTGGTAGATATTTCTTTCATCATGGTTTGGTAGGCCAAATCATGGCATGCTTCCTCTCTAGCTAGTTCGAGTATAGGGTTGCTTGGCATAGATACCTTTGTAGCCAGAGATCTGGATGTTGATGGATTCTGCAAGATTAGGGAATTTAGGAATGCCTTGCGACTAAGTGCATCAGCAACTACATTCTCTTTCCCTGGTCGATACTTGATTTCAAAATCATACTCCTCCAATACTTCAATCCATCGACGTTGCCTCATGTTGAGCTCGTTCTGGGTAAAAATCCATTTGAGACTCTTATGATCGGTTACTAGAGTAAACTTGTTACCCAACAGGTAGTGTCTCCAAAGCTTTAGAGCATGGATGACAGCTAATAACTCCAGATCATGCGTGGCATAATTCTTTTCATGACTCTTCAATTTCCTTGAAGAATATGCTACTGGATGACCTTCCTGCATAAGTACACACCCCAAGGCAAGAATGCTGGCATCAGTTACTACCTCAAACTCCTTATTGAGGTCAGGAAGTTTCAGAATAGGTGCTGATACCAAACATTGCTTCAGTTGGTCGAAGCTATTTTGCTCGGGAGTTGACCATGTAATAGAAGTCTGCTTCTTTAGTAAGTCGGTAAGAGGTGCTGCAATCAAAGCATAGTTTTTGATAAAGACCCTATACCATCCTGTCAAGCCAAGAAAACTGCGTATTTCTTTGACGGATACTGGTACTGGCCATTCAAGCACATCTCTGACTTTGGCTGGGTCTACTGATATCCCTTCTGATGATACTATGAATCCTAGATATTCAATCTGACGTTTGAAGAATGCACACTTCTTCATTTTTGCATACAGCTTATGAGACCTCATTGTCTCAAGGACAATCCGAAGTTGAGGTTCATGATCTTCTTCCTATTTAGAATAGACTAAAGTGTCATCGAAGAAGACAAGCACAAAATCATCAAGATATGGTCTAAAAATATCCTGCATTAGTCTATTGAAGGTGGCAGGTGCATTTGTAAGCCCGAATGACATAACTAAAAATTCAAAGTGCCCATATCTTGTATTGAAGGCCGTTTTTGGAATATCTTCATCCTTGATCCTGATTTGATAGTAACCTGACCTGAGATCAATTTTGGAGAAGATCTTTGCACCTTGAAGGCGATCAAGAAGCTCATCTATTCTAGGAATAGGATACTTGTTCTTGACTGTTGATTGATTCAACCCACGGTAATCAATACATAGTCGAAGTGTCCCATCTTTCTTTTTCTGGAATAGAACTGGAGCTCCCCAGGGTGAGTTGCTAGGCCGGATGTAACCCTGATCTAACAGTTGCTTGAGTTGTTCCTTCAACTCAATAGCCTCCGGAATGGACATCCTATAAGGTCTCTTTGCAATTGGCGCAGCTCCAGGTATTAGCCTTATTTCATGATCAACTTCTCTTGGAGGTGGAAGTTCAGTTAATTCCTTAGGGAATACGTCAGCATATTCCTTTAGCCAAGAGGGTCCCTCATGAAACTCTTGCCTTTGATCTAATTTGTTGAGTTTGATCAAGTAAACAGGTAATCCTTTTCTAACCCCTTTTATGATCCGCGATACTTTGGCTAACTGGATTCTTGGCACTCCCGCTTCACCTTGAGTCGTAACAAACTCTCTTTCAGAGTTTCGAAAGGAAACTTGACCCTTTCCACAGTGGATGTGGGCGTCATTAGGCTTAAGCCAATCCATCCCAAGTAGACACTCATGGATACCTAAGTTCATGACTCTGAATTTGACTGAGGTTTTCTTTCCTCCCAGATAGAACTCCTCCTTAGCAGTTTGCCTGGTACAAGTTACCTCACGACCGTTTGCCAATTCCACAAGTAGGGTAGGTGCTTCTAATGTTGCTATTCCTAATCTCTTAGCACACGCTGGTGAGATAAAGGAATGTGTACTGCCACAATCAATCAAGGTTTTGAAACCTTTACCTTGATAGTCCGACGGTGTTTGAATCACCGAGAACTGGCGATTCGGCCCCTTCTTGTGTAAAGCGGCATGGACTGTCGCTCTTTCGAATTCCGCTTCCATAGTCGGGTCTTCCCCTTCTTCTGCTTCACATCTTTGCCTATTGGTAATGCAGGCAGTTCTCCCTCTTCCACGGGTGGCGGCTCCTTGACCGCGGCCTGCACCTTGACGGTGTCCCTCGCTGAGCTTGGGACATTGCCTTTTGAAGTGACCGAGTTCATTGAAGTGGAAACATCGGAGGTTTCGGCCATTACTGTGAGTAGGAACAAAGTTATTGACGTTATTTGTCCTTGCTTTCTTCCTTTGTCCCTGATTGTGGCCTTGAACTCTCTTAACTTGGGGTCTGAATGCCCCTCTGTTCGGGTCG
>NW_028230328.1:0-13037 GCF_053477565.2 Lygodium microphyllum | reverse complement strand
CACATGGGCAAATATTTTGCAATTTTCAAAGCTCAAGTTGTGGATAGACCACCTATTCCCTATGAAACCAGCCTTCCTTCCGTGGATAGGTGGTAATTCCTTGATTACAATTTAGTTACAGCAATAACATTTATTACAAAACTGAGAAATGCAAGTTAACTCTCAATCTTGGACAATGGACACCTTGTTGGCCCCAAAACTGGCACCCCTTTCGGTATTTCTTTAACTTCATTGAAGAAGAAGTTGATGTACAATGGGATTTTCCCAATCCCTTTCGATACTCCAACTCCCCCTGCTTTCCAAAATGACCGGCAAGTCTTCGATTTGAGTTGCCCTTTGATTCCAACAGCCAATTGGCCTTCACCCACTTTGACGGAGATGGAAAATGCCCCAAATCCCTCCACTTGAATTTGACTGAAAACAGCTTCAACCCTCTTGAATCCAAGACTTGGAGCTTCCAATTTCCGGAAAGCTTCTCGAGGCTACTGCTAGACCCTAATTTCTGCTGCAAATTAAGGTTTACAACAAAGAAATCTAAAATTTCTAAGCCTCTGGTGATCTCAATGCTGTAATCTTCGGAGCAAGGCTATAGAAAGGTTGGGAGGTGAGAGAGAATACTGAGGAGACAGATAATTCAAACTTTCTTCACGAAGAACTAAAGAAATCAATCATTTACTGCCGTTACCCTGTCTCAACAGCCTATAAATACTGTCGCTTGTTGTTGGGAACCCTTGCCCTGTTGTCGCCTAAAATAAATGCTGCCACCAACAGCCCAGATGCTATCGCGTGCAGTTTGAGGGTCCTTAGGAGCTGCTGCCTCCTGCAAGCTACTCTTTCCTATTGGAAAATGGAGGAAAAACAATCCCAATCAGCTCCAACAACTCCACACAATTCACAATAGTAGAATGGTCACGTTTTCCTCTTCTTTAGCCTCTCACCAACCTTCATGGGCAATTTTTTCAAACAACAACCTTCCCAAATGGTTTTTCCAACAATATCCATAATTAGAAATTAATTTTTACTCTTTAAATACTAAAAATTAATCTAATAATTATTTTGGTGCCCAAAAAAATAATATGACTTGCCAATAATTAAATTGGCTAAGCAACTTCCATTCTCGAGTATCTATGTGACATCTTTGACCATCAGATTGGCGTTAGTAACCATTAAACGCCACTTATCTAGTGTCACTAACTAACACTTATGGCCAAATGAATAACCTAGGCCAACAAACATAGTAGCAATGGAACGGGAACGCAAACGCAAACGGGAACGCAAATGCGAACGCAAGGTCCTAAGGAAATATGAACGAAGCCTCAAGGGGAATGGGAACGTAAGGAAAACGACTTGTACTATATATATGATTTACATATTTTAAACAATTCATTTATATATTTCATAAAAGCTCTTTGAAAAACACATGCACAATTTACAAAACATGATAGTCTTTTTCATTGATAAATGGATGGTTACATTGAAATGACACATAACTTATAAGATCCAAAATAGATGATAATCTAGGATTATGGTATAGTTGACAAAATATAGCAACTTGGAATTTGAAAGTCTCTCAAAGTAATCATTGGATCATACACGGCTGCCACTAGTAGCAAGACTATCCAAAAGACTATCATCCACATTGTCTAAGAAAGCCATATCATCATCAAAATCAGCATTTGCAAGTTCCAAAGCATCTTGATCATCGACCATATATGTAAGCATAGATGTCTCCCCATCCTCATCATCAAAGGACTCTTCTTCATCAAGAGCTATAAAATTTTCTGCCTTGACAGAAGCCACATCTGCAAGCAAGCGCAAGTTTGCACTGACAAATATCAAGCCATTCACTTGTTTTGTCCCAAACCTATTCCGCTTTTTAGATACAACATGCCCAAATACACTCCATAGTTGCTCAATGGGAGAGGAGCTTGCACCTTGAGACAAAATCCGCACTGCCAATGTTTGAAGCTCAGGTGTATGTGCCCCATAATCTTCCCACCATAAGGCAACGCCAATCTTAAACCGATCTAGTTGTGCATTAGCTAACCCAAACCTTCCTAACTTGTTTCTATAAAAACCAAGCTAATCTTTCACCAATCTTCTCTTAGTATCAATGGGAACCAACCTAGAAAGCACTATGTCCCAACCCTGCATTACCTCTTCATCCTTCTCTTGACCACACCCTTGGAACTCTAGATCTAATACATATGCTACTGCATGCATAGGTGAGTGATAAGCATTCCATCTTGCCTCACATAAATCTTGGACTTCTTTATACTTTGCATCATCCAAACCAAGCTATCCTAGCTTCTCAATCATGCGATCTCCCCCCTCATAGACCTTTCCAATGCATGGCTCTCGTCCATCTGCAATTTGCATCAAGCGCATGATTGGTTTCATGACAATATTGATACTTTTCAATTTATTCCAAAATGCATGATCTTGTATGATATTCTCCACTGCTGTACCAGCCCTTGATCTAGAAGTAGCCCATCCCATCCACTCATTACTTACCACCAATTGCTTCAGGGGTAAGCTTACCTTCTCGAGTCTCTTTGTCATAAGAAAGTTATAGCCAAAGCGCGTCTCAGAGTACTTTAAGAGATCTTTTTTAGGTGATCTGCTATAGAGCTCACTACAAATGAACTGATGGCTTTGGATGAAACTGATTATATCCTTATCCTTTTGGATGAAGGAATCAATCCATGACAAGCTACCAATGTCTTTCAACAAATTGCTCAAACAATGAGCAAACGGGCTGAATGTGATGTGCGGATCTCTCTCCTTAAATCTCATACCTGCTGCCCTATTTGTTGCCACACCATCAGCGAGAAACTGGATTACATTTTCAGCCCCAACTTTTTCAACACCTTCCGCCCATTCCTCCACAAGCTGATCTGCACTTTTTCCTGTACTTAAGGCATCATGTGAGGAAATGAATTGCATCTTTCCTCAGGAATAAGCAACCATCCCATGGATGGACTATTTTCAAGTATCACTCTACCCATCTGCTCTCAAAGAGACACCATTCTTTACCCAACTTTCTTGCACAATTGCCAAAGCACATTCAATTGCATCCTTTTCCTTTTGCAACAAAGTGGTACGCACTATCTCATATGATGGAGGCTTATAGGTTGGACCATACTTGGCAATCTTGAACCATCTCAAGGAAGTAGGAAGATCTTATAACATTAAATGCAACATGATCATGGTAGAAAAACCTTGCCACAATTGCATCCACCTTGTCCTTTTTATGAGGATCCCAAGCTGTTCCCAAGGTTTGTTGCTTGCTGCATTTTCCATGATGGGATTGTGAGGATGCAAAAGTTCCAAGTCCTCCATGCATGGCTCCATCACCCATGACTATATCATCAGCTTGTCCACTAAAAAAAGATGCATCAATTGCTTGTTTTTTCCTTGCGTATGCTTTGTCTTCTTCACTTGCGTACTTTGCCAAGAGCTGCCTTTGCATTTCGGAATTTATTTGGGCTCTGATGTCAACATGACATAAGTGTTGCTTCACACGATTGAATCCTCCTGTTTTCAATTGCTCACACCTTTTGCATTTCCATTTCTTTGCACCTCCCTTTGATGCATAATGGTCCACTTTCTCAACCTCATCCCATCAACTAGGCTGAGATCGCTTATTGCCCGAACGCTTTGATCCCGAGGAAGCCATGACTTCTACAAATTCAGGAATCAAAAGGATTAGTCAACCCTCCATGAGACTCGGCCTGTTTTAAGAGAGAGAAAGGGACTACTGTGAAAACAGAGTTGTTTTAGAGAGAGAGACAGAGAGAGAGCTGTAATTAGTAAAAGAAAAGACTGATAGCTATAAACAATAACATCTAAGGCTCTAAGCTTGTTTTGAGAGAGAGAGAGAGAGAGAGCTGTAAAAACAAAGCTAAGATAGAGAGAGAGAGAGAGATGTAATTATTCTGAAATGGAAGGGAGAGAGGGAGAGAGAGAGAGAGCTATAATTATTATGAAATGGAAGGGGGAGAGAGAGAGAGAGGGAGGAGACTACAGTCCAACAGGCAGTTTTCTCTTACCTAGAGGTTGAAACGAATGCATGCTAGTCACATCACACAATGCACTGCTCCCGACAGTGCGATAGTTTACACACCAATCGCCACAATTCGGACACCTCGTGGGTCACTTTCGGTAGTCCCAACAATACCGTCACTTTTTTAATGTTCCCTTTTGGGGAATGGCAACATCCACATTCCCCTTCACATTCCCCCACCCGTTTCCCCCTTCACAATCCTTCCCCACAGCATTCCCCCACATTTCCCTCCACATTCCCCACGTTCCCCCAGTCATTCTCTCTTCACAGGCGTTCCCTTGCAACGTTTCCCTGTTCCTTTGGCATTTTTTTGGTATGGAACACATTCCCACGTTCTCAAGGGGATGGAACAACGTTCCCTTACTACTATGCCAACAACTGCACCAGATACCACCAAGTACCTGTGCAGCATAACTTATAGCAACTTTTGCCTTTGACATCCCGTGATTTCCTAGAGTCTCGAGCTCGTAAATTTACTCTAACCCTAGTTACACCTCACATGTGCAACATTTACTTAACCATGTGATTAAAAATTAATCTACATGTTAAGAGAGGTTTCAAAAATACATGTCCTCATAACACCCTAAGTGTTCAAAATTTATGTTGGAGAAACTGTCACTTAAGTTTGTGCTTTTTTTTCACACTTAGCAAATCTAAAAGACCAACTATTCTACTTGTGGCCAAGCACAATTTTTTGGTTGGCAGCAACTAGCAAGCATGCAAAGTAAACCAATACTTGACAGTATAATATGCCAACAAATATCCACCATGTAACTTGAATACATCCAAAATGCATCCATTCTTGCATGTTACTCCTTTTGAATGTGTATCTCAAACATAGCAGAACATAGAGCAGTTCACACCCAAGTGTGACACTGAGCAGCTAAGCTTGTCATGCATAGTCACAATGCAATGGCCCATGGGAATGGGGAGCACAACTTGTGGAGCGAGAATAAACTTCAAGAAAAACAGAACGAGAACAAGAATGCCACGTCATTAATATATGTAGAATACTTGACTCCCAAATATTGAAGCACAAAAACATAAACATAAAATGTAAAATAACTAAAGCATCTACTATATATTGGAGAAACTAAATTTGTTTTGTTAATATGTTTAACTAAAGTTTTTTATATTAGAACATTTTAATTTTTACAAAAAAAATTATATGTTAAGTAAAGTTTTTTATATTAAAATATTTTAAATGTTACATTTTTAGACCAAGATCAATATTTTATTATTTTTGACATTTTAACTAATATGCTTAAACTAAAACGTTTTAAATTTCCAATTTTAAGCTAAAATGCTTTTTATGTTTTTAAGTAAATGTTTGCTTATATCAACATTTTTAAGTTAAAATGTTTTTATGTCCTTAAGTGAAGGTTTAATTATTAAAACACTTTCTATGTTTTAATAAAACAGCTTTGATTAAACGTTTTAGATTTCACTTTTTAACTAAAACGTTTTTAATCAAACATGTTAAATTTTACATTTTTGTTTTAACTAATACATCGCTAATCAAAACGTTTTAATGTTATGCTTAAGCTAAAATGTTCCAATTATACATTTTCAATGCTTTAAAATGTTCTGCTTAAGCTAAAATGTTTCAATTAAACATTTGCAATGTTTTTAACTAACATGTTTCCAATTAAAATGTATTAATGTCACCTGTCAAATTATCCTACTCCTAGCTTTTCATATTTGTGGCTTGACTAATCCAATTTGAAGATGAGAAGGCCAAAAAAAGAATATCCACCTAGTTGCTTCAAATGTTTCTTTTGTCCACATGTCAACATGTTTTGTTTCGTCATGTTTCTAAGTTCCCAACATTATGGATACCGTGTTCCAACGTTCCATTTCCCCCTCCAGCATCTACAGTAATGGCCTTGGTAGAGTGTGATCCATTGGCTCCTATCTTTTTGAGTCGCTTATCATGCTCCAAGAGAAGCAAAGCTAACTCCTCCAAAAGAAGAGTCCTATGTGCCTTGGAGGTAAAGACAACTAGTATAGAGGATATTATACTTAGGAGATGGTAACTAGGTAAGAAGAACCATTATTGCCATATCCTTTGAATATATCGTCCGCCTTCTAATAATAAGAGAGAAGAGAGCTTTGTTCACACCTCCAATCTCATCTGCAACCTATATACATGAACAAGGACAACATCTTGTAGACTCACAAAAAGAAAGAACCTAGCCCGAGAATTGAGCCGATCCCATTGAGCTACTTAGGCCATAGTAGAACCACTAGCAGTTCTCCACATGTCCAAGAATAGGAGTAGTAATAAAATCCTAAAGATCAATGGTATCGAGAATGCATTCCGCTTTGCATGATCATAGGGAGTAGTTTGACCGGTCACATTAATCTTCTTTGGGTAAGGAAGGAAAAACTGGCCATCATGGCAATATGAGGGACAGAAGGGCAGGCCCTATGGGAAACATGTAAAGAAACAAAAGGAGAAAGTCACTCAGACCTTCGAGACCTATCAAAATGATGTTCCCTTTCAAAAGGGGACTCTTATCTTTGTTCCTCATATTGCTCTTCATGAAATTTGAACCAAGGGGAACGCCTATCTTCAAAGAAAAATATGGTTTCAACATCAGAGTCATCAAACGAATTGAACTATTCGTAGTTGATCTCAATCATAGACCTGCAATCACACTAGAAAATTTGTGTTTTGGTGTTGGGATGCCCGAACAGAGGGAATATCTCTTAGCAGATATGTTAGCTCATGTGTGAGTCTGTGCATGCAAAGGCTGGGCACATTATTTAGGATATTTTAGGCATTTTTAATGGTCTTTACTTTGGTTATATTGAGCATGCTAGCCAACCTAATCATATTGAGGACATATTTTTGTCCTATATATTCAAGCTCCTCCTCACTCAATAAGTCATCTGCCATCACACGTGGAGACTCCATGGAGAGAGGAGTTGTTGCCGGTGCCCATACAACTAGTGACTCACTATTGTATGCGACTGTCTCGTGTTGGATATATGGATTCCATTTCCTGAGCATACATCTAAGTTCTTATATGTATTGTGTTCTTCAGTGTTTTTTCTTTCCCTTTCTCTTTTGTCTTGTGTTTCAACAATTTATTACAACATATGTTTATGCTTCCATTGCTGCTCCACTTCTGACAAGATCGCCTACACCCTACAAAGGAAGATCATAGATATCTCGCATGCTTTGTAGAAGGCATGAAAAATGTAGCAAGATCACGTTCTTCACGACCAATCTGCTCCAAATAGCAACCTAGATGTAGTCTCCTCTCGTGAAGGTCTCTACATCCCCACTTAGGCAATGATACCATGTGTAAGTGCAACGGAAGAGAGAGACAAACACAGAGAGAAGAGAGAGATAGCAAGAGAGAAGAGAACGAAGTGATAATCTGCACTGAATCTGAATGGAATGTTGAATACAAAGGCAGACTAATCAGTCCTTGCACAAGCCCAAGGCATCATTGAGAGCCAGATCAGGATGATGACGATCGTTGCACTAGAGGCAGAGAATGTCATAGACAGAGTGTGCTCAACTTGCAGAAGAAGATGAATAACCGGCTTGCTATATATAGCAGAAAATGACCAAAACTAGCTGACATGAAAATGGCCAAAAATATGATGCAATCCGCCAGCATAAAACTGGCTGACCAGCCTGCAATGAATGTGAAAATGCTAGCGAAAACCTCTATGTAGGCCCCCTACTACCTAGCCATGAAAAGAGGTTGCATGGCCACTGGAAAGGCTGGAAATTGGTCACT
Source organism: Lygodium microphyllum (assembly GCF_053477565.2). Lineage (NCBI taxonomy): Eukaryota > Viridiplantae > Streptophyta > Polypodiopsida > Schizaeales > Lygodiaceae > Lygodium > Lygodium microphyllum. The sequence continues at coordinate 5,213 of NW_028230328.1, read as the reverse complement.
GACAATATGAACAGACCCGACACTCATTGAAAAAGAAATGCACACAGCTAGATTGGGCTAGAGCTCCTCTATCTCCATCAAACTCTGACAGAGCTCACGACAAAGAGATGATAGACTATCAAAATACAAGCTAACATACCCATCCAAGGATGAAAACTCCTTGCACTATGTAAGCATGTCTCCCTTTTACCTTCCCAAAGGAGTGGTCATCTTGGATCCACCATGTTTGTAGCACATTATCATTGTGGCACTCTACTATGGCAGATATTATCTCAGCTATATCTCTTCACCCTAGCCTTGCCTTATATTGACGCTATTTATGGAGGATGTTTAATTTTCCCCTCTTACTATCATTAATATCCATCCCCAAAAAAAAAGGTAAGACCCTTTAAATAGGGCTATCCCAAAAGGAAAATATACATCACCTCTATAGTCTTTGTAGGTCCTTGGGCAACCAAGGTGTACCACAAAGCAATGTTTCCCATCATCAGAGACCAGCATTTTCTTCAGCAAAGTATATCGTAGGTTTTGCATTAATCCTGTTTTCTTCCCATCTTATATTTCTGGAATCAACTTGCCCGCTCGTATAGCGCTCTGCTTCAAAATTTGTGAAAGTGGCGGTATATTTTCTCTGTTTGGTTTGCAGTGTATCAACGCGAGGGCCAACTGCCATATGATTCCTTTTTGGGCTTGATAGGGGGTGTTCAATGTTGAGCTACTAATAGGGTTGGCCCTCATCATAATCATCATGCACTAACCCTTAAATTAGTCTCCTCAACACAGCCTGAAAAAGGAATTAAGGCAAAATTACCAAAAATAACTGGATTATCTTGACAATAAGACAAGCACATCCCCCATCCTTTATAAAGAGGAGCCTTGTGTTTGTGCATCCTAAATCCCCTCATTCCAGCCAGCCAACCTTCAGCAGCTTCATCTCCCACTGTTGCCCACATCCCTATCAGAGGGCATTGCCAGTTCATGGAGCCTTCCTGCCCTACTGTCTCTTTGAAGACACTCTACTACTGCGTGTGCTGTTTCTACTGGCCATCCAACTAAGGCCACCTACTCCAGGCCTGAACCACATCCAGGTTTGCTGTTGCTACAAGCTGCCCAGCATCCCACCCCTCCTGCAGTAATCATCTGCATCCACAGCCCTTGCATTTGCTGTTTCAAAGGTCTTCTGGAGCTAGCACATGAGCATTTTCTAGTACAGGATGTCCCAGTCAGCCATCCAGCCTTCAGAGTATTCTAGACTGCTGATATCATCAACACCTGCTCCAGATTACAGCCAGATCTGCATTTTTGCTGCAATTATCAATCTTCATCATCTTCAAGCATCATGTACTGCAGCTCCTACATTTTGGGATCCATTTGAGTACAACACATTCTGACGCACCTTCACTTCAATCCTAGAGATATAGAGGTTCACGGACCCATTGATTTTATTATCTTCAATCTCATTCATTCATTATCATTCGGCATTTTACAAATATTGTTCTCCATGTTGTCATGCACACTATGTTTTCTGTGTTTGCTATACAATTTCTTTACACAAGCTTGCAAAGTGTTCTCTATGTGGCAAGCGTCAGCCTGTAGAGGAGAGTGCAACAATCAAGTGGAAGTCTCCAAGACTCACACAGCCTGCAGTCCAAAATGCAAGTGCTTGGACATGAAACACAGATGGTAAGTCCAGGATGACAGCTGGAAAAAGGGCCACAACAACCAGTGAAGAAGCAGAAGCAACCTGATGGTGGGCGGCAGCGTGACTGAGGTGGATAGCAGCTGTAGGTGTTGGTTGGTAGTCCTTCAAGGCAGGGGCAGGAGCCGCTGAAGAGGAAGGTGATGAAGGATGATAATGATAATGATGACAATGAAGGTGATGGAGAGCTAGCACAGAAAGTGAGGAAATGTGATTATCAGAGTGAATGAAGGAATGCCCACAACATCCTTTTATGGGAGAACTTTGGGCATTTGTCCTACCACCATATAGAATATCTTTTGAGACAGACTAGGGTCGTCTACATTTTCTAGATAGCTCACATAAAACAAAGCTAGACCTAAAGGAGGAGACAATGTTACCCCATGCCAAGTAACTGTCCACTTAAGAGTCTAGATACCCCTCATAACACAAATCTGGACCTAAAGGAGAACTTTGAACGAACAAAATTTCACCACACCAAGCAAGTATCATCTCTCTATCTACACTTGACAAGAGCTGCTCTTTCCGACATGGTTTGTGGCATGTGCTAGTGGACAGTCCAATACACAGCACTAGCATTCCAATACACACTATATTTGGGAGTCCAAAGTAATGCCTAGATTAGTAATACACAGGATGACCTCATGCTCCTTTGTAAGCCATCAGCCACACAAACAAGTTCACCTTTCAGAACCTGAAGCTGTCACAGTATCTAAACAAAAACTATGTAAGAAATCTAAACACATCCAATATTCAGCCATATAAATTCTCCTACCTAGGTTAGCTGAACAATGGTATGCCAGGTGACCTCCATAAAGAATGTGCCAAAGCCTCTCCTAAGTCCCACTGGAGGGTGGGCTGCTTTCTTCACCAGTTGATCCCTCTTCAGCTTCATTTGGAGACAATTTGAACATGAAGTGAGTTCCAAGAGGTGATCAACGCCTCCTCAGAATTGTAATTAATAAGCCCATGAAGTGCAAGTAGAACTTGGCCGAACTTCCAGTGAAGAAGTAGAAGATTGGGTGTTTAAATGCCATCTTCAGCAGCCACATATTTCTGCACAGTGGAATACAGGCAGAAGATGTGGATGAAGGAGTAGATTATTGGGTGTTTTGAAGCCACAGTATTTCTCTAGAGTACTGGCCCAGACTACTACTGTTTTGTGCATTCCAGTGTATATAAACACACTTGCAGACCTTACATATGCAATGAAGAGTGATTCCTACAGCTCTGTCTCCCATCTTACTTGTAACCATTTGAGTTTGGTTTCATGCTGATTCTGCCTTCTTTTTCCTGTTTTATTGCAAAAGCTTTCTCACATTTTGCAGCCCAAACTCATCTCGACGTCTGTGTTCATGATAGTTGTGCCTTTCTTAAGTGCTAGTTGTGCCTTTTCTTTTGTATTGCAAAAGCTTTCTCACGTTAAGTCACGGACGTCTCAAGTTCAACACGCCCTATGTGTATCAGGTTGATAGCCTTTTTAAAAAAGTCTGTAGTTCACATTCACCGATATAGCCACTCTGTCATGGTTGTCTCAAGTTCAACGCACCCTATGTGTATCAGCCTGATAATCTTTTCAAAAAGTCCATAGTTCACATTTGTCACCAATATAGCCAACAAACAAAATCTTGCAAGAAGCGGTGCTAAGACATCTAAGCTACCTGCAGACATCCTCTAGATGCTACTGCCAGTTGCATCCTCGTGAAGGTGATGCTAAAGTGCACATGTTCCCCCCCCCCCCCCCCCCAAAAACCAAAAAACACAACAAAAAAAACAAAGGAAAAACTCTCTCCTCTCATAGCCTCCCTATAAAATCTAATAATTTCTTGCAATCCCAAATTCAGGTCCCACCCCACCTCTCCAAACCTGAACTCCAAAATCTGCCATATGATGCCATCTGCCTCAAAGAGCATCTTATATCTTGGTGCTACCTTCTCCTTTCTTGAGCTTCTAGGAGCACCACCGTAATATCCCCACCATCGCTTATCTCCATAGAAAAAGTTGGCCTTGCCCCTCCCACTCTTCTATTAGAAGAAGAGAAGGAAGTGCTCCCTTGGAGTCCCCACAAATGTCACGGATCCAGGCCTCCCATTTAGAACATCAACTCCTTCCCTTTCTTGGAGCCACCTATGTCCTTTCCTAACTCAATCATATTACAGTTCCCTCAACGCATTGATTAACTGCGTACAAGAAGTGTTAGCTAATCTACCTTCCTGAGTACCCATTTAGGGCATAAAAGAAGGTTGAACCAAAGTCTGTTCGAATTTTGACCGACACTTATCTGGGCATAAGATGCCTGACAGCCGTTTCTCAAAGCCTAAGGACAGATATCATAATCCATCCTGTGGACTTTGAGGTGTAAAATTGATAGCACACCTACCCTAAAATCAACTTCCCCACTGCCGAGTACAACCTTGTAAGATGAGAACTCCTGAAGAAGGAAGGCAGTGAGTCTGCCTAACAAGGCTCTCTCTATCTGCGAATGCTCTCTCTATCTAAGAGGCTCTCTCTATCTGAGAAAGCTCTCTCTATTTGAGCCTTCTCTCTATATATGAGGAGGCTCTCTCTATCTGAGAAGGCTCTCTCCATTTGAGCACGCTATCTCTATCTGAGGAGGCCTTGGTGACAACTTGAATGGCCCAAATTTGCCTGAAGACAAGCAACAAACAAAGCCTGAAATCCTATACAAAAAATGGTCTATGAGCTTTTACAGTTCAAAAAGTTTCCACAAATCAAGATCAGGAACATGGTAAACAAGATAAAGGAGCTAAACAAAAGGTTCACAACAACAGGCATTGAGATACCTTACCATGCAAACTATAAATGCCCACTAGAAGGCCTAAACCTGATGAGATCTGTAAACTCAGATCCAACTGTAAATTAGAAAAATGAGTGCAATAGGCACTCTGTATACCTGTTGTTGGAAATGGAGTTTATGTGATAGTCATGAGCATGGGCATAGATTCTCCTACACCTAGCTACATGCGTCACCTCATTGCTGATAACCTGCATCCAATATAAATTACAATAAAGCCAGTAAGCTTGAGCACATTCAGCATGTGACAGGTTTTAAGACTTGGCTACTTAAAAACAATAACTGATTAACAGAACGCTTGCTAAAACAACCATGAATTGTAATAACCCTTGAGTGAATACAACTACCGTGGGCAGATGAAGTGATGGAATCCCCTCTGCTGGAAAGACATAGTCATTATATAAAAAATCACTGGGCCACTGAGATGAGCTCCCATTCAATGCATGTGATGCAGATCTGATAAGAGGGCTTCCCCCTACTATAGATCCATTACCCATAGGAACTGAAGGCTCCACATTCATTTCTGTCACTTTTTTAACCTTCTTCTCTGAAATCTGCAAGTTACAAATCACTTTTTTGTTACCCCAGTTATGTATGCATATATCATGTCAACCAAACTTTTTGGATTGCGTCACAGAGACGCCAGTAAACTTTCTTTTCACATGTAAGCAATGAAACTGTTGAGCACATTCCAAAAGT
>NW_028230327.1:0-13161 GCF_053477565.2 Lygodium microphyllum | reverse complement strand
ACCCTTTCGTAGGACGGACCCAAGTCTCGTCCACTGCACTTTCCTCGGGTTGCTTAGTTATCTAGTTACCTACCACATTATGTTTGACATGCAAAAGCAGCTTCCTTAATTAATCAATTTAAACACAGATTCCTTCACATAACTTAGGCACTAACACAAAAACAATGTCAAGCAAGTTCCTTTTTCAAATATCTTATCTTTATTTATCATAGTCCCGGAATACATCAAGTATCATGCCCGAAGGCTATCCCAGCAATCAACAGGATTTCTACTCCAAGTTTCGCCCGTAGACTAATACACGAGCCTCGAGATCCCATCTTGAGTCACGTCGGCCTCTTGTGTGGGACCCGAAGGCAAGGAATTTACAACGAGAGCCTCCCCTGGCACCCAAGTAGCACCCACGGAAAGGCAAGTTCGGTCCATATACCCGATGTGGCTAACAACCCCCTTAGATAGGACCAGGCAGGCAGTCGGAGGTAACTAAACATGCCTCTCCCTCCAGGCTTTTAATTTGAAGCATTAAGTGTTTGACCTTGAATTAGTTCCTTGAGCAAAGAAGTTCAAACAATGTACCTAAGTGTACCATCACGATCATTTCAATGGTCGTTCGTATGACCAACTGCTAAGGTGTGATCCCTTTTTCCCGGATCCTCCCAGCATTCGATCCTGGATCGTTCGTGACTTGGCAAGATCCCAAGGGCTTGGCAAGCTAGGTTTCTTGTTTCCCCTTTATCTTTGGGTTAGGGTTTGTACCCTGCTGACCCTAATTATCCTTACCTTAGGTCTCCTTGTAAGATAGATCATGGACAACCCCGTCGTCCTCGATTGGTCAACTTGCTGGTTATCTCCTAGATCCCTTGAAGTACCTATGTACCTTTATCTGTGATCTTAATTGATCAAGATTGTCTATCCCCTTGACCATGGTTGGTCAAGATGGTTCTATTTAGAACAGTTCCTACTCTGTCTTAAGTATAATCTTCTTGGGCCCTCTTAATAATGCTCACATGCACTAAACTTTTACCTATCCCTCTTGAAGTCACCAAGGGCTTTGACATGGGACTCATGGATCGCAGTCCCATTTGGTAAATTACAAACAATGTTGAATTTTTCCAACAACTTTAATGCATGCAATGTAATGCCATGCCTTCATTTCAATGCTTACAATTTGATATAATCCATACGATATTTTAACCCACAAATGCAAATGTATTTTCTGTGCATGAAATCTTAACATTATCCTCTATGTAATTAGTTACACGATCAATAACCTTCTTGAATGATCTGATCTTTATAACTTTATGTGATTATTGTATGAGTTTGGCTGCACTTTAATCTTTTCTGCAGTTTATTGCATGTATCTTAGAATCCATCTTGCGATACGGAGATGCACTTTGTTTCTTTCAATGTCCTCTGAAATGCATCTTAAGCAAGAACTTGTGCAAGGAACAATGCACTTTATGCAAGAATTCTTGCAAGACATTTTTGGTAATTTATGATGCAACTATCTAATCAATTTCACCTATTATGATGTCATCTCACAACGGAAATTATCTTGCTTGTTACATACATTGCAACTAAGTTCATACCTAGGAAATTATCAAACACGCAAGTAATGTGATACATGTGAGTATGATTTTTCACTGTGATAATTATAACCTATGATTTAACAATAGAGCAACCTGGGTTTGGAGTGATGTCTTGATTCCAGTAGTATTGATGCCTGATGAATTATTCGCGATTGCGGTGCCACCTTGTTTCGAACCTCCATCCACACTTGCAAGGTTTCCGGCCATCCTTGTGGAACTACGCTTTGGGGCCATACTCGAAGACGCATTTACATGAGATAGAATTCTCACACTCTCCTATGCAAAATTCTCGTCGCCTCTCCTTGAGTGGAGAAAGGATAATGAAGGGGAGGGGTGTATCTTCGAAAATGTTAGAGGGGTGTGTGACCTCCCCTTAAGAGGGGGTAGAAGAAGTCCCAGAAACTCCTCTCTCTCTCTCTCTCTCTCTCTCTCTCTCTCTCTCTCTCTCTCTCTCTCTCTCTCTCTCTCTCTCTCTCTCTCTCTCTCTCTCTCTCTCTCTCTCTCTCTGGGGGGGGGGGGGGGGGGGGGGGGGTGTTTCACGAGGGAGTGGAGGGCTGCATGATGATGACTAGGGAGGAGGGGGGGAGCTTGTTAGGCGACGAGGGAGGGGAGGGTCTTCCTTATATGGTGGGGAGGAGGGCATCATTGCCTTGCACACATTGGCTAAAAGATATGGCCGGAAGTACCACAAGAATGACAATTTACATCCTAGTTTTGGATAGCAAAGAGTCCCTATACAGTAGGGCCAATATGTGAAAATTTTCCCACTTTTAATGCTAATTAAAAAATTGACACTTTTAGGACAGTAACAACTACCCCAAAGGGAGATAGTAAGCATGTTGAAAATAGACCACACAATGCATCAGCCTCAAGTGGTCAAAAATTTATTCCACTGGAAGCGGTTGAGGAAATAAAAGCTAAGGGTTTATGTTTTAGATGTAGCGACAAATATGCATGCTTCTCAATGCCCTTATAGGATAGCCATTGTCAAGTTTCATAGCATGTATGTCTTGGAAGATTATGAACATGAGGATGAGGACTTAAATGTTTTGCCTCCTATGCCCCATGTTGAAAATATTGATTATGAGGAGAACCTTGACCATGAACAATTCTTTGACTCCTTGGAAGGATTCCCCTTTGGGACTCATCATATGATACCCCCACATGCTACTACTTCCATTTGCTCCATATCTATGGATGCACGAATGGCTCTAGAAGCCCAAGTACACTATGCATACAAGGAAACATAAATGGGAAGCATGTATTTATTCTTGTTGATAGTGGTAGCATGCATACATTGGTAAATAAATTGTCCCTTGACTATTTGAGATGCTTTCCCACATAATTACAGCAGCCCCTTAAGGTGCAAGTGGCTAATGGCAATGAGAAAATCAACACTCACATATGCTATAAGGTACCACTCAGCTTAGCTCCAAATTATGAGGCAATTGTGGACTTGATCACACTCGATATGAGACCCATTGATGTTGTCTTGGGCTGCCAATTGGCTGAAGTAATTGGGCAAAATTGCCATGGATTTCTCTCAGCATTGTATGTGGAATTTGTAATGCATGGACAGCTTACACACTTAGAGATGATCAAGGATAATGTAAATTTTCAGTTGATTACAACAAAGCAACTAAAATGGGAGTTTAAGAGATGCTCATAAATCTTTGTCTTGCATTTAAATAAGGATGTTTCACATCAGTCCACTAATTTGACTAAGGATGCATCCTTGAGAGATCTTTTGGATAAATATAAGGGCCTCTTTCAACCACCTACAGCTCTCCCACCAAAAAAGACAATTGGATCATCCTATTGACTTGGAACCCCACTAGAAAGTAGTCATCAATAAGACACCTTATAGGCTCTATGTGAGTGTGAGAATGAGAAAGTTGCCAAGCAAGTTAAAGAGCTCATTGAGATAGGGTTTATCGAGCCTAGCTTTCCCCCTATGCATCTCATGTCTTGTTGGTCAAGAAGAAGGATGGTTTCTTTAAGATGTGTATTGATTACCCTAATCTTAACAAGATTACAATCAAGAATAGGTATCCCATACCTAGAATTGATGACTTGGTGGATGAGCTCAAGGGCGCTTGCTACTTTACTAAGCTAGACTGGCTATCATCATATATGCATGAGGGTAGGTGATGAAATCAAAATAGCATTTAGGACTTACTAAGAGTTGTATCACTTTCTTGTCATGCCATTTGGGCTAAAAAATGCCCTTGTCACTTTTCAAAGTCTTATGAACAAGATCTTGCACCCCTTCCCTTTTCAGTTTGTGCTTGTCTTTTTTGATGATATGCTCATCTACAATAGGACATTGAGAGAGCACCTACAGCATGTATGGCACGTATTTGATGTATTACAAGAGCATAGATTGTTTGCCAAGGAAAGAAAATGTATTTTCATGCAAATTGAGGTTTTGTATTTGTGCCATATTGTCACTGAAAAGGGGATTCAAAAACTGACCCCAAGAAGGTGCAATGTGTTTGGGATTGGCCCACATCCTGTAATACTACCTCTTCATGTGGCTTTCTTGGTCTCTCCTCCTTTTATCAAAGGTTTATTTGCCATTATGCTACCATTGCAACAACATTAAAAAGGCTAAAAAAAGAGGCTTCTTTTGGGATCCTATAACTTATCATAGCTTCAAGCACAACTGAAAGAATTGCTCACTTCAATCCCCATTCTTGTGTGTCCTAACTTTACAAAAGAATTGACTATACAATGTGATGCTAGTGGAAGCAATATTGAGCTTGTTTTGCTACAAGAACATGGTATTATAGCCTTTGAGAGCCACAAATTGGATGAAAAAGAGAGTCCAATACAAGTTAATGATCAAGAGATGTTGGCAGTCATTCATGCTATTAAAGAGTGACACCACTATCTATATGGTAGCAGATATAAGGTGAAAAGTGACCATTGAATGCTCAAATACTTCTTGACATTGACTAATTTGAACTCCCAAGCAAAGACGGTGGGTGGAAACTTTGTAAAACTATGATTTTGAGATCACTCATACTAGTGGGACGAATAATGTGGTGGTTGATTCACTCTCCCATATGTGGGCATGCAAAGTGTCACCAATCACAAAACTTCATAGTGACTGGATAGAGGAACTTCAAGAGGCCTACTTGCTCGATACTACATTCAGCCCTATCTTTCAAAAATTATAGCAAGGCACTATGGATGAGCACTCCCCATATCAACTCAAAAATGGTCTCATCTGAGCACATGGCCAGATTGTAATTCCCCACTTCTTCTCTTTCACACAATAGATCCTAGTAGAGATGCATTCTTTTCCGATTGTTGGTCACCTATGGTTGTTTAAAACCTATGATTGCATCTCAAAGAGCTTTTATTGGAGAGGCCTATGGAAAGATATTAAGGACTTTGTGTCTCAATGTGTACCTTGTTAGTAGAATAAGGACATCAATCTAGGTGGATTATTGCAGGCACCATTGCCCATGCCAAAAGGCAACTGGACCCACATTATGATGGATTTTATCATTAGTCTCTGTACATGACAAGGAAGGGGTGGAATAGCCTTTATGGGTAGTCAACAAGTTCACTAAAGCAACCCATTTTATCCCCACCAAATCACAATTTGCAACATCTCAAGTGGTTGCTCAATTTATGAAGCATGTATTCAAGTTATAGTGTATGACTAGGGCACCAAATTCATGAGCCATTTTTGGTAGATAGTTTTCAACTCCATGGGGAAAAAATTGGCTCGATCTCAACCTATCATCCCCAAATTGATGGTCAAATAGAGCGAGTCAACAAGTGGCTTGAAACCTACTTGAGACATTTTTGTCACAATGTCCAGCATGTCTTGGATTCATGGCTAAACTTGGCTAAGTTTTTTTACAACAACTCCACTCATTCTAGCATCGGAGTCTCCCCCTTCAAGGCTTTATAGGGCTATCGGGTGCCCCTCCCTAACTACAGTCATGTTTAATGAAAAGATCAACCCACATGGGAAAGAGGAATTAGACCTCCTCCAGGCCTTGCTTCAGTAGTGCAAAGTGAATCTTAAAAAGTCCCCAATCCATGTGAAGCTCTATGCTAATGAAAGGAGGCACTCTCTTGAGTTTCAGGAAGGTGCGTTGGTACTTCTCAAGGTCCCAAAGTCCTGATATGCCACACTCAAGGATGGCTCATGCAATAAGTTGGCACACTGCTATTATGGGCCATATAAGATAGTCAAGAAAACTATGAAGACATTGAAGATGAATACTAAGTGATTATTTCCATTCAAAAATGGTGTATTCCTTTATGTTCCTTGTTCTATTGATGGATTCTATGAAGATGTTGAAGATTATGATTGATTTTATCAAATCCGTGGGAGATATCTACTATAATGCTACGTGAAAATTTGCTATTTTCCTTGTTTTGGTCATCAAAAGAATGAATAAAAAGCTTGTTGATGTTACAATATAGATATTATTGTAGTAGAAACCCCTTTTCCTTGGTATTCCTCTTGGGGCTCCAAGGATACAATTAGGGCTTGACCAATGAGGGTCCAATGATCGTGTAGAAGGATATTACAATCAACTCCCTCGTCAATGAGTCCATCAAAGATATATGTCTTCCTTGCAATCATTTGATATTCGTAGTTAGATAGGTGCCATTGCTTCCTCGCCCTCTTTCTCAATCTTAATGATGGTGGCTACTCTTACATTTACAAGGGGTTCTAGCATTGAAGGCTCATGCAGGATGCATTGGAGGGTAGTACTTTAGGAGACTACCATTGAAGATGAATATGCCCTGTCTTTCTAGGGTCTCAAGCTCTATGTTGCCAATTTGGTTCCTTACTTGTATATGGGTCTATCGACTATGTTTTAGTACTGGCTATAGTACCACATGTATCACTATGGCATCATTGCCTTGCACACATATCATTAAAGGGAATGAAAATACTTACATGTTTGCAATATCTTCTAGTAACTATAAGTTTTGAATCTTGTGATCATTGTCTTTATGGTAGGCAGACCCATAGTTTGCATAAGAAGTCTAGCATTACAAACTGTAACAAGCAAGATACATATAAACTAGGGGTTAGACACCTAGTCACAGTGATCAAGGTATATAAGGTGTAAAAGTCCCAGATTAGGGCAACCTGTGATTATCAAGATCATACTCTTCACCTTCATCTTCAGCTTCCATGGCATTTGCCTTCTTCCTCCCCTCTTTCTCTCTCCTCTTTTAGTCTTCCTTTCCCTTCTTCTTGCTCTCTTTCTCTCTCTTTAGTTCTTTCTCCTATATCCTCTCACTTTTATTCATTACAAGTATTATTAGAGCTTTAGGATTTGATCCTTTTCCTCTTTCCCTTTTCTCCCTTTTCAAATCCCAAAACCCTAGTTACTCATGCTATAGGTACATGCACAGCAAGAAGGATTACAGTTAATCTTAGCTTTTTGAAGCAAGCAGGAGCTATGGCTAGAGACTCGGACATATCTAGAGATAAAATGGCTAAAATAGCAGGTTGTCACTTCTTTTCATGCAAATTTTAGGGGTTCCATGCCAAGTTTAGAGACCCAGGAGTTAGAAGAGGGAAAAACCCTAGTTAGTTTTTGCCTCATCCCTCCCTCTCTCTCTTCTCTTGCAAAGCTACCATAGCTGCCTACCATAAAAAACACCAAGAACTTGCTTGAGGATTCTCCAAAACATTATCCAACCCTAGAACCTTGTTCCTAACCCCACCATCTTGAGATCAAGCAATGGAGTGGGGGGGTTGTTGCCCAAAAGGCCTACATAGCAACCCCCACAATTTTTGGTGCATTTTGCAGTGGCTAACCTACTTGCTCTAGCCCTCCTTCCTTCCCCCTCCTACTGCCCTTTGGCACTCTTGCCACTCTAAGACACTTGTTCAAGAATCAACACTCCTCCCTCTCCCCTCTTAGCACTCTTGGCCCTCGAAAAAACTTGTAAGATGGATAGTAGCTGGAAAATTTTGACAGCCATGGATTCTTCAACTAAAGTTATCTCATACCATTGAAGCCTAACCCAATCCCTCCTATCTTTGAGAGCTCAATCCCCACAAGTTCCTTCAACCACCTCTTTTGCCTCTTTTACCCGAATTTAAGACATGGAGCTTAGCATGTAGAGAGTTTTGTGGGCAGCCATGAAGGCTCCATTTGAAGCTTTCAATCTTTGAAGTTCAAGCTTGGGAACAAGCATGGGAGCCCTCACCATCAGTGGAAGCATTTGAATGCTTGAAGTTTTCATCCATGGGAATGCTCCAACCAGCAGGTCTTGCTTCATGGAGCAAATGGGCTTCATGATGGGCTATACTTCAACCATCCTCCCGAAACACTAAAGAGGTATGTCAGTCTGGCCTTAATCTCTCATATTTTTCCACTTATTAAGCTTAATCCTTTTGTTGGAGAGATTAAAGATTGCATACGTTTTATTAGTTCAATCTCTCTTTGTATGCATGAGTCTACTGAAAGTCAATAAACTTTTCTCCTCCTAATGCATCATAACTAATCCTGAATCATTTGTAATTTCTAACCTTAACCCCTCTTTATCTTGTGTGCCTTAGATAAATCTCAAAGAGAATCATAGACCTTTGTAAATGGGTAAGTAGTAGCCAGTGAGTCACTGGACTGCCAAGGTAATCCCTATCCAAGCTCTTGTTTATCCTTGCATCTCATGAAACAGCCCAATGTTTCCTTTCCAATGCATTTCATGTTGCTTTTTGCATTGATGATAGAGAAAATGGATATGCAATGATGCTTGGGATAGTAATAGTATGCTCAGGATGCTATTCATGTTGTTGGTCAAGCCTCTCAGCATATGACTCATTCGTATAGTGCTTTTGCACTAAGGGGCAGAAAGTGTTCTTTATCACAATCAAGCAGAACAGTCATAACGATCCTATTACAAAAAATTATGTATTGCACTTGGAAATAAACCCTATAGCTCCCCTTGAAGAGGGTTTGAATAAAAAATCTCCCCAATCGGAGCCACGGTCTGAAAGTTATGCCCAGTTTTGTGCACTAGGGTCACTGTGGACAAGGTGCATACCACTCTAGGACAAACATAGAAATCTCATTGCAGAATATTCTAATCATTTTCTATCACAAAGATTAATATCTCATCTCAAAGAGGGCTTTGTCCCCTCCAATTTGAATAAAAAATCTCACCAATCACAGTTTCCTACGAAAAGTTACACCCCATTTACTGACAGTAGGTCCTGTGGAATGCATCCAGATGGCTGGCCAGAAAGGCAAAAGTAACGCCCATGAAGAACTCCATAGGGAGATTAGATACTCTAGGACATCCATGAATGATGAACCAAGCTCGATGGAGGGGAGCTACGAAGCTCTACCCCGAGACCTATGGACCGCTTATTGATCAAGCGTTTCAAGCCGAGCGGCCATGGCTACCTCTCACATAGCCGACGCGCAATGCCTACCTTACGGGTGTAGTAAGCTTACCTTGATGCTCAATCGAGTTCCGTCCTCTCTCTTGCACTCCGATAGTTCCACGATACTTGTGGCAAGCTCAAGCAACCTCAAGCCCCCTCCGTCAGGCTCGCTCCATCCTCCATAGCCGCGCGAGAGAATAGAAGAGAACAGAAGAAGAGAAGATGAAGAGAGAAGATGGGGAGCTTCTTCTCCACGATCCCTCACTCTCACTCCCTCACTCCCTCACACTCCCTCAATCCCTCACTCATGAACAAGCAAGAAGGCAAGAAACAAGAGAAGAAGAAGAAGAAGCTTTGGCCACACACAAGAATGAGCTTCTCATTCACTTTTGAACTTTATATACATGCCCTACTTTTTGGGCGGTCATTCCCACTTTTTACATGGCCGGCCATCAGCCTAGGCCCTCTTTTCCTATTTCCCACCATTCTAACTCATCCCATTCCCAACTAATGCATACAATTTGCGCAGGAGTGACCCTGGAACTCTTTTACAAGGACTCAAGAGCGCCTTCACATTAAATGGCGCGCTTTTACTCTTTTCTTTTCTCGAGGTGACACTCAGGCCTTCTAGAGAGGTCGTCATTCAAATTTTTCAGGGTTTGACCTCCATCCGGGGTGCCTTTTCCTTCCTTTGCCATGTGCCCTTTCGGTTATCTCCTTCTTTCATTTTTCCACTCTTCTACTCGATTTTTCGCTCCTCTGTGCTACGGTAAACATTACCCCCCTCCTAGCTGAGTGCCAATCCCATGGCACTAGGGTGGGGAGCAATGGGGTAGTTGGGGTTGTTGCTAAGTGGAACTGGTGGGTAGATGATCACAATCAAAAGGTACTGTTGTGAATAAGAGGTGATGGATTTTGATTAATGATGACCGGGAGAGATTTTGGCATGCTTTAGACTTCATGAAGATGCTCGAAATTTGTCACAGAGTGGTAGCTCCCATTCTGCCGACGGCTGTTGAACCTTGGGATCTCTAATCATTTGGAGAATATGAGGTTCCAAGATCTATACCAATGGTGGGTCCATCACTGAGTTTCCTTTTTCTTGATTTGGTTTAGTCATGATAGCCATCAACAGGCAGATGGTCGGCCACATCAAGCATGTTGGTCCATTTAACCGTCAGAGTATGCAAAAGCTCCTGAAGCTGCTGAAGTGGTGTCATGTCCGACTTATGAAAAAATTTCTGGTTGACAAGCATCTGCATCATGCTCATCAATTGGGCCGTGTCCTGAGAGGGTGTGGGTTGCGAGGCGGTTGTGGTGTCGATTGGCACTGGCACGAAGGAGGAAGGTAGGGGGTGCAATAGGGACTTTCCCTTGCCTACAACCGCTGGGGCCGCTTCCACACTTCCACTTGCTTCAGCCTCATGGTGGGGATTCAAAGGGTTGATCTCTCCTCCCCCATGGGTTTCTTCAAAAGATCTGCAAGTGGCTTCTGCCAACTCAGCCAGTTCTTTCACCCTTAGCTCGTTGGCTTCCTCCTCCGCCCTTCTTTGCCTCTCTTCTTCTGCCCTTTTTTACTCTTCTCTAACTCTTTCGAGTTCTTCCTCTTCCTTCCTCCTTCGTTCCTCCTCCACCCTCCTTGACTCTCTTTGAGCCCTCTTCACCTCAGCCCGCTCCTCTTTGCTCAGACTTTCCTTCTTCTTCTTCTGGCTCTTGTCAGTCTTCATTTGCTTCTGTGGTTTGGCCATTTGAGTGGGTGTTATTTCCAGCTCTCCTTTTTCGCTTACTGTCTTTTTGCTTGAGCCTTCTTCCTCGTGGTGAGGTGAGCTTTGCCAGTATCCTTGATAGCCTCCTCGATGATTGCTGTTAGGACACCTCCGTATCTGATTGTAGAGGCTTTTGTGGCAGGCGTTTTTCTTGTGGATCATGCAGTAGAGGCCGGAGATTCCCCACCAGCTAGTGCTGCGACTGGAGCTAGGAGTGCGGCTGAACTCCTGATAGTTTTCTGGACAAAGCCGTTCCAATCCACCTCCTCTGGAACTCCTGCCGCAATGCTTTTCAACAATGGCACCCTGATTCTATTCATTAGTGCATTGTATTTGTGGCCCGAGAAAAGGGCGTGGACCATTTTAGCTTGCATCCTTGTCATAGGGTCTGGAATGTCAGCCAAACTAATTCCATCCACCATGTGCACGTCCTCTTTTCTGACTCCCATCATGGCATACACATCTCTTTTTGGGCGCCTCTCCTTCTTGGACACAAGCTCCAGGGCTTTCTCAACAATGTCTGCATTAAGGGGCACCTGCATCCTTCTTTCTTGGTCACCAGTCCTTACTGTGACCGTGCCACAGCTCCTCCCTTCATCAAATCTCCTTAAGAAGTCCGCGCACATGTTGTAATCTACAGCTTGTCTGAACTTTTCCACATACTTTTGGAGGTTGCATTTGTCCACCAACTCCCTCACAGCCGGCTCTTCCAGGATGGCTTCATCTAAATTCATGGTATGCTTGAACATGAACTGGCTAAATCCACGTGTTTTGACACTGATTCCATACTTTGTCAGCTCTGCTTCAGTGAATGGGAGGTTACTCTGTCCTGCCATGGTAGGTGCCTGTCATGACACCAAGCTGACATTAGCGTTATAAATTGACTCATCACTAACAAAAACCCCAGAAAGAATGCATGTGACAATTTGCCGTGCTAATTCAGAGGCATGAAACTTGGAAATAATTCACAAGTAACATCTAATTTCTCCTTGCATTCTTTCCTATTCAAATTTGGTTGATCATTTTCATCCATTATACATTTTGCTACATCCCTTGGCTCTCACTTTGCTCCCCCCCTTTTCCTTAAGTTTTAAGGGAAATCCTTCCTAGAATTAGCAAGGGGAGAAAGAGGGCTCACATGGACTATGTGGGCGAGTTACTTGGCCAACATCCAAGTATAAAGTTAGGGTTATATTCAAGCTGGGCATGACGATCAAGTTCGCATAGTCATATGGAAGCTTCGGTGATATAGGTCAAGACATCATGAAAGATGTCCTCGGAGTTGAGGCGACTAGCAACGTACAACTCCTCTTTCGTGAGGAATTGGTCAATGTAAGGGTGGGCCAACACCTGGTCATCTAAGTGTATGTTGCGTGTAATGGCCAAAACCCTAAATGAAAGAGGTGCTACATAAATAGGGTCGTGTTCAGTTGTTTTGATTGCCTTCCTTTGCTCAGCATTGGTCATGATACGGCAGCCTTTTTTCTCCCATTGGAGTCGTAAGGCATATCATAGTTGTAAGAACAAAGAAGCAGAGCTGGCAAGCTACGTGAGCTCCTCCAGTTCTTGTTCAGGTGTAGAGCGAGCAGGCTTGTGGTAAGAGGTGACTAGTCTCCTGAGAACAACTTGCTCCTTTGATATTTCTCCATTAGTAATTAATTCGGGGGCAATTTTGGGAAATTTGATGGTCATAAACTCGTAGTCTTTCCAAGTGCATGGCAACGCACGAACATCAAAAGCAAGGGGTTCGTCAAGAAGTCCTAGGTCAAGCCTCTCATAGCTCCTAGCGAATGTGGTGAAGGTGTTATCCAACTCCTTGATGCATGTCACTAAGTCATCTCCCAAGGTCTCAGCGAGATCCTTGGCCACTGAAAGAAAAGATCGTCTTTCATCCGAAGGCCTAAGACCTGCTAGTGGTGATGGTGCAATTGGGCTAGATAGTGGTGACTCCATTGCTGGCATCACAGATGGGACTTTGCACTCTGGAGCACTTTGAGATGCTGCAGTGGACTTCAGTGGCATAAGAGGTGTGCTGCATTCTATTTGAGCCAGCATGGGGGTGCACAACTCCTCTAACTTGGATGATGCTGGGGCATCCAGCTTGGGATGATAAATGTGTTGGGATTCCTTAATCCCAACCGATGTTGGTTTAGCTTTCTTTGTAGTTTGTGCTTTGTATGTGCCAGCTTGTCTAGCTAGAGTGGGGTTTCTCAGAGTTGAGCCTCTTGAATGTCCACTCTTAGGCACCCATATCCAGGGGTTTCCCTTATAGTATCCTTGTGCTCGCAAGAGATCTTTGGGGATCCATCGTGGCGTGGTAGTGTGCCTATGTCGATAACATCTGAGCTACCTCTTAGGCTGTGACTGATAGTTTTTGCGTTTAGAAGCACGTTTCTACAGTTTCCAAGGAGGTGGCGCTTGTCGTTTT
>NW_028230326.1:0-13261 GCF_053477565.2 Lygodium microphyllum | reverse complement strand
ACATCTTGAGGACCATGATTTTTTAAAGTGACAGTAAGGTTTTAAGTAGGAGGAGCAGAGTATAATGAATTTTATCCTATTTTTTGAGAGATGAGGTTATGGATTAATTCTAATCAATTAGTTTTATTTTCATTTTGCATGACACAGAGGCACATGTAGATAGGCTAGGCACTACTCTTCTAGTCCATCCATAATTTTATGTGAAGCATTGCTTGTTGATTACATAACAAGGATTTGATGTTGCATCACTTCTCAAATCATGAATGGATGGGCATGGAGTTAGTTTTAGAAAACATATTCTGCTAGGACACATTGTATTGCGACAAGGAATGTATGGCCAAATCAAACAAAATATTTTTGAAAGCTCAAGAATCAAAGGAAGGTCATTTGTCCTTAGAGAAGTTATGGGGGACTTTAGTTTAAATATTTTCGTCTCTATGCTATTGAGGTACAAGGAAAAAGAATTTTTTTTTTTGGAGAGACATTAAAGATGACAAATGTGAACCGATGGGCACAACATGCTTCATGGCATTAGCTCTGTAGATGGGTAACGTGATCCATTCTTTGCCCTGACATCGCGGTCATAAGTGAGTACCTTTTCAAGCAGAAGGTAGAATTCTACAAGTTTTGATGGAGGTGGTCTTGATAATGCTTGCAAAGGTGGATGAGATTTTCAAGAATGGAGTGGATTGTCATGGAAGATAAGTTTGATCAAGTGCAGCTATAACTCCTAGTACATTATCCCTATCAGGCATGGCATTCAACATGGGACAAGTGGTTCACGAGTCTATAACTATCTACTTTGGGACACATGAAGGGCTTTGTTTGTGTGCAACTAGGTTGCTTTGGTCACAATGGGTGTTTCATTTTTATGGTGTTGAAAGGAGAAGCAAGTTTTGATTATAAGAATGGTGGCATTGTCTTGTGCACACTTCCCATTGAGGCTCTGAAGGCTTTGGAAGGTAAGGTAAGGGCATGGGAGCAGTTTCTTAGAGCTAGAAGAAATCAAAGAAGAGGACAATATGGATGAATATTCAATGTTCGGGGTCTTCCTGGTTTTTTTGGTAATGGTGTCCAAGATTCAATGACCAAGAATCTATTTGATGCACCTCAAGGGCAGCCACCTAAGGAGAACTTCAAAAAAGATAAAGGATGCCTTAGAATTCTGTAGAATTATCTGTCATGCAAGTCAAAAGTATGGAGCTAATCAGGAGGTTGCTTAGAAGATTCGGCCAAGCACTTTTACTGCTACAACTGTTGTCTCAACATCATATAACAAGACTAGCGTAGGTTTTTAATGGTAATATGCAATAAAAACCGACCCTTTTAGAAGTTTGTGTTTTCGGACTTTGTGCAAGGTGTGTGAAATGCTCTACTTGGAATGTGCTTTTGATATTTTTGGAGCTACTAGAGGCTGAGTGCTGTTTATAAAAACTTTAAAACTTTTTGTATTTGTTTTGTTCATCAACAAAGTAAATTAACCTAACCTGCACTCCATAACATCTCATTATTGTGTAGTGAGTGAGGCTTATTCTCGATCACCACTCACTTAATATTTCTTTTTTGGTGCCCCTACTAAAGAGTGCCAAAAAGGTTGACTTTATGTGTGATTTGTGAATGGATTTCTTGTTTGAGATTTAATTTCAGATGGATAGTTCATTTTTAGAATTTCATGGACAAAGAGGAGATGATGCTCATGGATTCCTTGAGAATTGGAGCTTGGATTTATTATCTAGTGAGCAAGTGACTCAACCCTGAAACTCCAAATTTTGAAATTTCAATTGGTCATAGTTGGTTTGAGGATTATAAGAAAACTCTCAGATTGAGGAATCCTCACATGTCCTTATGGAATATGAAGCAACCAAGCACACATTTCTTGACTGTTTTAAGGAAACTGAGACTTTCCAAGATCTTTGAAGAAAAATAGAAACTTATTTTTAACAAAAGAAGACTAGACCATAGAATTATTTGCCTTAAAGTACATAAGACTTTGGGATTATTGGAATGCATCTCTAGGCCCAGAATAAAGAGCCCCAAAAATATTTAAAATAAAACATTTTTTTGAAAACTTGCAAGGAGAGGTGAGAACAAAATTTGAAATTAAAAAAATAGTACTTTTAAGAAAGATATAATAATTTCCTTAGAAAAGGGAAGAAATTTTGAGAAACTTAGAAAGAGATAGTCAATTAGGAAACCTAATGTTGAAAATAGAGACCAAAATTGGCAAGGGGATGAGCGAAACTTTTAGATTTTAATGAGGCAAAATGGTCAATTAGCCCTAGAGGTTGAAGATCAATTGTCATGTCAAATGCCAAACACAAAATTAGGAGCTCTGAGAGGGAGACCTTGGGGAAGAGGCAGTGGAGGATCTATAGGGGATTGGAAGTGGAATCAGAGGAAATGTAATAGGATATCTACCTAGAGCAAGAGGGGATATGTATCCTTTACCTCAAAACCTGCCTAATAGAAAAAATGATTTTGGGATAGAAATAAAAAATGATTCTATATTGCAAGTTCCTAAGTTGACAGAAGAGGAGAAAGGGAAAAGTGCCATTAATTGTATTTTTCTAGACAATCAAAATGAGGAAAAGAAAACTGTTGATGTAATACATGCAATTAAAAGATGGAGAGATGTTAAGAGAGATGAACCTGAAATTAGTAAAATAGGTGAGAAGAGAGGATAAAAAACAAAGAGAGGATAAAAGAGAGAGAAGAGAGAAGAAAATAAATCGAGAGCACCTAGGAAACATTATCATGCTATTGATATTCCATTGGGGGAATGAGAGAGTGATTATGACCTTAAAGGGGATATGCTGGGTAAGAAAGTTGATATATCTTTTTGATGCCAAGAGGCATATTTTACGGTGGATTTCGTGCCACGGTGGATTCCGTGAGGTTTTAAGGTGGATTCCGTAAACTTTGATGACCAGGGCTCATACACAAAGTGGATTCTTTGTGCGAGAAGTTGATGGGGACGCCTATCCTTTTCGGGCGTTTTATTAATTTAGTGTGTACATGGGTGATTCCATAGCGGGTGATTCCGCAAAATGCATATTAAATTAATAAACGTTTATGAGTTTAGAGTGTGTACTCATAATAAATTAAGGTTAGGATTGATTTCTAACCACTTGATTTATATATGTAGCTGAAGACTGCTAGGTATTCACTTTTGTCGGTTTAATTGTATTATTTTACTAATGATTGTGAATGCTTTAGTTGATGTGTAGAGATAGCAGCAGTGGCGGAGGAAAGCATTGGAGGATAGCGAGTATTCGATTTATCATTTATATTTTGATGGACGCATACCTTAGGCATGGTGCCTATATTTTGTCACGCCTATTTATTGAGGCATTGGATATTTATTTATTATTTTGTATGCGCATGGGCGCACGATTATGTTATTTGTACTTGGACATTGTATTGGGTATGCTAGACTCTTTGGGCACCGCCCACTAGCTTTATTTCTATTTTGTGCTAAAGCAAACTCAAAAGCTAAAAGCTTGCTATTTTGTAATTTGGGCTATTATTTGAGCTTGAAGATGATTAATACATAAAATACATGCTTTGTGGAGCGCTCACACAAGGCGTGGGGGGAGATTGCATCCAATTGGTCTCTTGTTCATGTCGTGCATGCTTTTTACCTTGGGTTTTGTGCAAAAAGTAGAGTTCTATTGTTCTTGGGGACCTTCCGGAATTCACTACACGAGCATTCAACATCCGATCTGCGCACCAGTGGTATCAGAGCGAAGCTGAGATCAAGAGCTTCGAATCGCTACCCATCTTGTGCGAAGGTGAAGCTCCTGGAACAATCGGGCTCTACGGTCAATCTCGTCGCGAATGGTCGATACAGGTGGATTCCTAGCGATCAAGAACCTATATTTCCATGAGCAGATCGGGAAGGACGGGCCTGCAGTAGCGGAGGACCACTCCTACATCCTCTCATACAAGTCGTGGAGTTACAGAGTTAAGTCTCAAAATTTTCATATCTTCAAAGCTTAAAAACTAAAGCTTACAAAGCTTAGAGAAGCTTAAAAGCTTCTCAATTTCGATTCGACGTATCAAAGGAGGTCTTCGAAATTTGCGCCGGGCTGAAAAAACGCCTCCCCTAAATTTCATCGTTATGATTAGATTAAGCTTAAAGCTTAATCACTTAAGCTTTCAATCATATAAGTCATATCAATTCTGCAAGTCACACAAAAGCTCCCAAGTTCTACAAGTCTTCCAAGTCTAAATCCTGCAAGTCTAATAAATCAACCAAGTTCTGCAAGTCTTGGTACTCTGCAAGTCACATAAGTCTGCAACTCTGCACGTCAGACAAGTCATCTGAAGTCAAAAATGACTTCCGTTCAAAACTCGTAGAAGGGTTGTTCCTGCACAGAAACTCCTAACTGCAAAGTTGTTCATTGGAAGGTACTGTTCGCATACGCAGGTTTGCTAAACCATTTTCAGCAAACGTAGAAGATTAAAACACAGATTTTTCAAAGATTACAAATCCCACAATAGCCAAATTTGAAGATTGTGAAAGCCATACACAAAAATATATAAGCCTTGTATACCTGATCTTGAGCTATGCTCATCCCGCTAATTTGATTTTGAGAGTGTGAGGTCTTTTGAGTTTTGCAGGATGACGGAATCACATATGGATGATTTAATGGCTGAAGGCGACCTACCTGAACCTACGATGGAGCAAAAGCTGGACTTAATTATGATGCAGTTGGATGAAGAACGACGAGCTAGGTAAGCATTGCAAGTTCAATTGGATAATTTACAAAGGACGACTACCGACAAAGATGAACCTCAATCTAAAGATCTTATCCGACGTACCATCGACGCGACTCTCGAAGCTTAATCCATCCGCAAGGAAACAAAGATAAGTAAAAGAAATTTCAAATTTCGTACTTTCAATGGCACTGGAGAGGGAAAAACTGTTCTTGCATTCATCAGTCAGTTTGATGACTACTTTCATGAGGAAACATATGCAGAAAAAGGTAAAATCAAGTGTGTCACTAATCATTTAGTGGATAGAGTATCTCGTTGGTGGACCGTGGTTCGTAAGAGTATAGATTATCCCACTACCTGGGAGAATTTCAAGAAAAAGTTTATGCAGAACTTCCTTCCTCCACAATTCCATGAAAAAGCCATAAAGCAATGGGACCTTCTTCAGCAACGAGATCGTGAGCCTAAAACACAGTATATCGAACGCTTTTGGAATGCATTACTCTAGTTACACATGCTTGAAGACGTACCTGAAGCGACACGTAAGTATATGTCTGAACTACTTGGGCAATACTACGCTGAAGTTAATATGTTCAAGCCTGCAACTCTTGAAGATGAAATTTCATTAGCTTATGACACTAAAGACAAGCTGCAAGGAAGAGACAAGCGTCCACAGCAATTGCAAGCCAATGGTAACTATGGATCTAAGCAATTCAACTCAAATTTTAGAAGATTTAATCAAGGTCGTTTTCCTTCATCATCTTTCCGTAAAACTTGGGAAAAACCACCTGCTTTACCATCCAATACCAATCACAACCCCAAGCCTATTCCACAACCAAATCTTAATATCCCTAGACTTCCTGCCATTGCAAAAAATGTAACCAAAGCCAAACCTATAGTGTGTTATAAATGCCACCAACTTGGACATCTAGCAGAAAATTGCCATTCGAAGAAGCCACCTGTCCATATCAACTATCTTGGAGCAATGGAAGATGAAGAACATGAAGATATGCCTGATTTCATGGAAGATGAGGACGACATTACTACTCCTTCGGATACTTTACCAGGTATGTCAAATCCATGTTCTTTATTGACAATGAAATGCTTAGTGCATGGAAAGGAAAATATTATTTTGCATGATGATGGTAGTACTCATGATTTTATTTCTACAAAGCTAGTAAAAGAATTGAAATTACAAACTGTACCTACGCATTATCGCATTAAAGCAAAATTCTTAGGCACTAGGTATAATGGAACACAGGAAGTGCATGACTGAGAAATTCAAATTGGTGAATACACTGAAAGAAGAAATTTTCTAGTTATACCATTACAGTCCAGTGACATTATATTAGGTATGCCT
The DNA here is from genome assembly GCF_053477565.2 of Lygodium microphyllum. Taxonomy (NCBI): domain Eukaryota; kingdom Viridiplantae; phylum Streptophyta; class Polypodiopsida; order Schizaeales; family Lygodiaceae; genus Lygodium; species Lygodium microphyllum. Next base: position 7,185 of record NW_028230326.1, on the reverse strand, counting down.
TGGCGTCATCAGCATAACCTTGATATAGATTATTCCACACATTCAATTAATATTAATTTTCAAGGAAAACGTATTACATTGTATGGTATACATGCATCTAATGCTTTTCCACTGCTTTCGCATACTCAAGCTAAACGTGCATTCCGCAAAAGTAGTAAATCTTATCTCATTTGGGTGAATAAACTGCAAGTTAAAGAAAACCATATGCACTCTAGGCATAAAGAATTTCTTGCACAATTTAAAGACTGTTTTGCAGAAGATCTACCACCTAGTTTACCTCCTTCACGTCCAGAAGACCATAAAATAGATTTGATTCCTGGTACACAACCACCTTGTAAAGCACCATGTAGACATAACCGGATAGAGCAAAAATAAATTCAAAGTCAAGTTGAGGAATTACTAAATAGAGGTTTGATTAGACCTAGTAGTTCTCCATTTGGTGCACCTGTTCTGTTAGTAAAGAAGAAAAAAATACCTATCGTATGTGCATTGACTATCGAGCTTTAAATAAGATCACTAGAAAGAATAGGTATCCAATTCCTAGAGTCGATGACCTTATGGATAAACTGCAAGGTTTTGCCATATTTAGTAAAATAGACCTTAAATCTGGTTATCATCAGGTAAGACTAGATAAATCTGACATATTCAAGACTGCATTTAAGACACAATTTGGTCATTATGAAATTTTAGTGATGCCTTTCGGATTGACTAATGCCCCTGCTACATTTAGTAGAATGATGAACCGTATATTTTTGAAATATCAGCATTGTGTTATTGTATTCTTTGATGATATTTTGGTGTTTAGTCAAAATGAGAAAGAACATTATGAACATTTGTCCTTGGTTTTCCAGTTATTAAAAGATAATCAACTGTATGCAAATCCGGAAAAGAGTGAGTTCTTTAAAATAGAAATTGAATACTTAGGTCATATCGTATCATCTGATGGTATTAAGGTTGACCCTAAGAAAATAGATGCAATATTAAACTGGCCTATACCTAAAAATGTGCATGAGTTACGATCATTCCTAAGTCTTGCTAGTTTCTATAGGAAGTTTGTACGTAATTTGTCATTACTTGCTTTGCCTTTGACCAAACTTTTGAAGAAAGGTATTGTTTATCATTGGTCCGATAATCAACAGAAATCCTTTGACTTATTGAAACATGCATTAACCCATGCTCTTGTATTACAATTGCCTGATTTTAATAGACCATTCTTTTTAGTAGTGACTGATGCTAGCGGATCTGGAATAGGAGCCATACTTATGCAATATAATCATCCTATAGCCTATTCTAGTTGTAAACTGAAACCATCCGAACTTAAATATTCCACACATGATAAATAATTATTAGCTGTAGTACAAGCCTTAAGACAATGGAAACACTACTTAATGGGCTCTGAATTTATGATTAAGACCGATCAACAAAGTATTAGACATTTACTTAGTCAACCTCAAATATCTGACCGACATATCAAATGGGCAGCCTTTATTCAGAGTTTTCATTCTATCATTCAATATCAACCCGGTAAAGAAAATGTAGTGGCCGATGCATTAAGTAGAAGACTTGCCATTCATAATATTTCTGTTATATCATTTGATTCTTTAACTCCTATGAAAGATACTTATCATCAGGACATTACTTTTCATGCTGATTGGAATAAATTAGGTCAAAATAACTGGATTCCTATTGATTCACTGTCTTATAATGATGGATTTATGTTTTATGAAAAGAGATTATGTGTTACAGTTCCATTCAGATCTTTTGTTTTGAATGAGATTCATTGTTCTCCATATCAAGGTCATAGAGGTGTCATATCTACTTTACGTACATTAACTGAAGATTTTTATTGGCTGCATATGGACACTGATATATCTAACTTTGTTTCTGAATGTTTGATTTGTCAAAGAGTTAAGAGACATCATGGTAAAGAGTATGGATTACTTATGCCTTTATCTATTCCGTCAAGACCATGGGAACAAATTTCTATGGATTTTATTACTAGTTTACCTAATACTAAAGCTAACCATGATATGATTTGGACAGTAGTAGATAGGTTTAGTAAACAAGCATATTTCATTCCATGTAAGAAAACTTTAACATCATCACAAGTAGCACAATTGTTTCTGAAAACTATTTTTACTAACCATGAATTACCAAAAGTTATTATTTCTGATCGTGATTCTAGATTTTGTAACAGCTTTTGGATTACTTTGTTTGCTAACCTAGGCACAAAAATTGATTTCTCATTTGCATTTCATCCTGAAACTAATGGACAAACAGAAGCCACTAACAGTACTATTCTAGATATTTTACGTGCTTACACTATTTCTAAACCACAGACATGGGATACACATTTGCATTTATTATAGTTTGCATATAACAATACACCACACACATCTACAAAGAAAGCACTGTTTGAAGTGATTTATGGTTATAGATTGTCTACACATGTTGCATCTTTATCAAATAGAATTCAGAGTGCTGATGATATTGCTAGTATGCACACTACTATTTTTGATGAGGTTAAAGACATGATTGCCAAAGCCCAGCAATCATATACCAAACAAGCCAATAAGAAAAGACAAGCAATGAATTTTAAAGTTGATGACTATGTTTGGTTGAGAATAGAAAAATGTAGATTACAAAGTGTAGATAGACACCCAGTTGTGAAATTAGCCCCTAGATTCTATGGACCATTTAAGATCATTCACAAAATTAATGACAATGCATTCAAGTTAGAATTACCACCTCACTGAAAAATTCACAACACATTTCACATTAGTTTATTACGACCCTTTAGAGGCCAATTACCTGTACACCCTGTTTATGAAAACCCACCTTTGTTAGAGGAAGAGATTGAAATACTTGAACCTGAAGCTATCATAGATACTGACTATATGACCACTAGAACTGGCCGAAGATATTCTAGATATCTAGTTAAATTTAAGAACCATCCTGTAGAAGAAGCCCAATGGATGCATGCTAGAGACTTAAATGCTTTCCCCACTCTGCTAGCTCCACATTGAGCTAATAGCAATTGAGGTCAATTGCTATCCCACCCCGGGGGTATGATGCCAGGAGGCATATTGCACGGTGGATTCCGTGCCACAATGGATTCCGTGAGGTTTTATGGTGGATTCCTTAAACTTTGATGACTAGGGCTCATACACAAAGTGGATTCTTTGTGCGAGAAGTTGATGGGGATGCCTATCCTTTTCGGGCGTTTCATTAATTTAGTGTGTACATGGGTGATTCCATAGCGGGTGATTCCGCAAAATGCATATTAAATTAATAAATGTTTATGAGTTTAGAGTGCGCACTCGTAATAAATTAAGGTTAGGATTGATTTCTGACTAGTTGATTTATTTATGTAGCTGAAGACGGCTAGGTATTCACTTTTGTCGGTTTAATTGTATTATTTTACTAACGATTGTGAATGCTTCAGTTGATGTGTAGAGATAGCAGCAGTGGCGAAGGAAAGCATTGGAGGATAGCGAGTATTCGATTTATCATTTATATTTTGATGGGCACATACCTTAGGTATGGCGCCTATATTTTATCGCGCCTATTTATTGAGGCGTTGGATATTTATTTATTATTTTGTATGCGCATGGGCGCACGATTATGTTATTTGTACTTGGACATTGTATTGGGTATGCCAGAATCTTTGGACACCGCCCACTAGCTTTATTTCTATTTTGTGCTAAAGCAAACTCAAAAGCTAAAAGCTTGCTATTTTGTAATTTGGGCTATTATTTGAGCTTTAATATGATTAATACATAAAATACATGCTTTGTGGAGCGCTCACACAAGGCATGGGGGGAGATTGCACCCAATTGGTCTCTTGTTCATGTCGTGCATGCTTTTTACCTTGGGTTTTGTGCAAAAAGTAGAGTCCTATTGTTCTTGGGGACCTTCCGGCATTCACTACGCGAGCCTTCAGCATCCGATCTGCGCACAACTTTTGCTTAGCTAATGGAGTTGCTTCCTAGGATGAGTGGACAGTGGAAAAAATTAGTAAATTTGAATTTTAAGGAAAAAAAGAAAGGAATAGTGAGAGTTTTAAGTGTAGAGGAGTTACCTTATATTTGTCCTATTGTTGATGCTTGGTACATCAATCAAAACATTGGTGAAGCATATATTAATGGAGGAGGACAAATAATTGTGATTACTTAGTCTTGTGTAGAGCAATTTGGACTTCAAATTATTGAAGGATCTAAGTTTTGAATAAAGCTTGCTAATCATGCTAAAATGAGGTGCTTAGGTTTCATTTAGAATTGGAGTCTTGTTTGCTAGAAGAGATGAAGTCTCTTAGTTTGAATGGTTGTCTTGAAGATGTTTCTTATTTTGATGAGTTTTGTCTGGAGATGATTGAGTTTGATGTGGATGATGGTATGTTTAGATAATTTGTGGTACTAGAAGATATTTTTCTAGTTTTCTTTGGGATGTTTGCAATCTTTGTGGATGGAACGGATTTTGGCAACATAGAAAGGGTTATAACCTTGTTCCGAAACCCTAGATTTGTCATGATATCCTCTTGGGAGGATGGAAGGGGTTTATGGATTGTTGTGAATGATGAGATGTTTTGTTTTGACATTGTGGGTTTTTGAGAACTTGAGATTTGAAAATTTTGTGGATTTTAAAGTGAAATTTTTGGATGACTTTTGTGTTTTCATTGAGGAGTTGTTTGAGAGTGATGTGCCATTAATTTTTTTTATTCTTGATTTTGAAGAATTGATGGATGGAGTGTTGGATTTGATTTTTGATTGGCTAAAAAATGTTGCATCGTTTTATGAAAAGAACTTCGACATATGAATGTTTACAGACTAGCGTGAGGGTTAATATGTCAAGTGTTTTTTCAATCATTGAAAACCCCTAATAAAATTGTACATAGGTTTGATTTTTTTAAGCTTAGTTATTTGTGTGATTGTTTGTTTTGTCACTTTGTACTTAGATTTTTTGTGTTTGTCTAGCTTACAAATTGTTTTGTCATTTTGTTTGGATTTTTTTTGTGTGGAAACTTGATAGCTTTGGTCCAAATTTGGTATTTTTTGAACAAGTTGTAGCCAGACTTTACCAATAGCTATTGAAAATTATCGAACATGTATGTTATTCTTGTCGAGACTCTTGCACATCACAGGGATTATGGGTTCACAAGCACCTCACATTGCACTTAAGTGATACATTGCACTCGAGGGTTGTCTCCTGATTTTATCAATTACTTCCGTGCCATGAGTTGGGTTGATGCACATCTTGCACCATCATTGAGTACCAGCACGGCATGAGGCCCACTGTAGCTATATGTAGTGAATCTTAGTTGCACACACACATGAGAGAGTACCTTTAATGAGCACACACTATTTCTTGCACCCATGAAAGTTGGGAATCTCATCACCAAATTAGCAACCAATGGTTCAATGGAAAACATGGTTGGATGAGTTTGAGGATCATGAAGGATACCACCACTTGTGAGATGGGTTGTTTCTATTTGGTCAAAATCTTGAGCAGCATCGTTTTTTAAAGCGACATTCAGGTTTTGGGTGGGAGGAGTAGAGTACAATGATTTCTTTCATGAGTGTTGAGAGATGAGGTTAAGGATAAAATCTAATCAAGGAATTGCATCTGCATTTTGCATGACACATGAGTACATGTAGATACGCTAGGCACTATTTTTCCAATGCATCCATAATTTTAGTCTGAAGCATTGCTTGTTGATTGCATAGCATGGACTGGACGTTGCATCACTTTCTCAAATCATGAATGGATGTGCATGGAGCTCATTTTTTAAAAAATATTCATACTAGGACACATTGGTTGCATCAAAGAATGTGTGGCCAAATCAAAGAAAATATTTTTGAAAGCTCAAGAACCAAAGGAAGGTCATATGTTCTTAGAGAAGTTATGGGGGACTTCAGTTTGAATATTTTGGTCTCTGTGCTATTGAGGTAGAAGACAAAAGAACATTTAAAATTTTTTGGAGAGACATCAAAGATGACAAATATGAAACAAATATTTTGGTCTCTGTGCTATTGAGGTAGAAGACAAAAGAACATTTAAAATTTTTTGGAGAGACATCAAAGATGACAAATATGAAACAATGGGCACAAGAGGCTTCATGGCATTAGCTCTCTAGATGGGTAAAGTGGTCCATTCTTTGTCCTCAACAGCGATGTCATTAGTGAGTACCTTTTCAAGTAGAAGGTAGACTTGTGTAAGTTCCATGGATTTGAATTCTTGATAATGCTCACAAAGGTGGATGAGCTTTTCAAGTAGGGAGTGGGTTATGATGGGGAGAAGTTAGGCCAAGTGCACCTATGTAGGGAGGAGCTGCAACTCCTAGTACAATAGCCCCATCAGACATGGCATTCAACATGGGACAAGTGGTTCATGAGTCTATACCTATGGCTTTGTTTGTGTTAAGCTAGGCTGCTTTGGCCAGAGTGGGTGCTTCTTGTTATGGTGTTGAATGGAGAATAAAGTTTTGATAATAAGGATGGTGGCATTGTCTTTTGGAGGCTTCCCGTTAAGGCTCTACAGGCTTCCAAAGATAAGGTAAGGGCATTGGAGCAGTTTCTTAGAGTTAGAAGAAATCAAAGAAGGGGACAATATGGACAAACTTGGGGGTTTTCCAGGTTTCTTTGGTAATGGTGGCCGAGATTCAATGACCAAGAATCTCTTTGATACGCCTCGAGGGACCGCCACCCAAGGAATACTTCACAAAAGGTAAACGATGCCTTACAATTCTGCAGAATTATTTGTCATGGTATGGAGGTAATCATGAGGCTGTTTAGAAGATCAGGCAAGGCACTTTCAGTGCTGTAAGTGTTGTCTTAGCATCATATAGCATGACTAGCGCTGGTTTTCGATGGTTATATGTGACACAAACTAGCCCATCTTACATTTCACCAGCTGATTTTTTCTGAGGAGGGGATCGTTATGTTTAGCAGAAGGCCTACTTTGATTAAAACACAAATTCTGGGCTTGCAATTAGGAAGCAATTCCATTTGGTTGGAAGATCAACTTAGAGCAGATTTTGATGGCATTGTCTATTTTGGCAAACTGTTGAAGATCATTGTGCGAAGACTAACGACCTCAAAAGCAACTTTCGAACGCAGAGGTGGCGGCTTTCTGAAATGTGAGCAGAGATGGCAACATTCTCAAAAAGCATAAGGTGGGGAAAGCGAA
>NW_028230324.1:0-13490 GCF_053477565.2 Lygodium microphyllum | reverse complement strand
GGCTAAAACATTGAAAGATAAATAAAAGATTTGATTTATGCATTGCACTTGGCATATAGGAAACGGTTTAAATGAAGAGGATGGTAGCATAAGCATATGGCTCGGTGCCTCCTTTCAACGCAGTGCGCACTAGTAAAATTTATGGAAAGAATGCTTTATGCACCATGCACGATGCTAATTTTTCTTTTGTCTGAGCACATAACCATACACGATTTGCATTAAGCATAACAATTAAAAGGTATCAGAAAAAACCTCCTGGATGCATGGCACCTGTCTTCCTTAGGTTGTGACCAACAATGAGTGTGAGAGGATGTCATAAGCTGTAGGTTAGTCGTTGGGTCCTAAGGGAAAAGTGTAGTGAGGAATGGTACATCCTGGAACGTAAAATATTGGTACCTAAAGAGGAGTTTGTGCTCGTTTGTGTTATATGTTTAGTAGCGCATCAAAGGGCCAATCCCTGCGATGTAGGAGAGCTGCAGTGGGGCTCCGACTATTAGTTGGTGGCATGCCTCCATATGTGTGTGATCGTGGCATTGCCAATGTATAAGGGTTCTTCCTTTGAGGAGTTTAAGGGAAACGTTGGACTATAAACTATAAACGCATAGACTAAGCTTTAGGGCAGTTTTTCCTTTAGCATTAGATTGACGCTCTTGGTCCACGAGGCCGTGAGGGTGTTTGTGTGCCATGAGCATGAGGTCCAGCTAGTGCCATAGCCAATGCCGGCCCATTTCAGGTCCCATCACTCATCATATGCATCCATTTATCATATTTCTCAATGGTTCTGACTATATCACCATAGCAAAGCATAATTGAGCATAAACCATGACTAAATTGTAAGTGGAATTTACTAAATATGTTGTTATCCACAAAACTAGCTAAAAATAATTGAAAATTGAGCATAATTGATCATATGTTGATTTGAAAACTTATGACAAAATAGCACAAATGTTATCCCAAGCTAATCGCAAACTAAATGCAAAAAATTATCAAAAATTGATGCAAAAGTTGATGCAAAAGCTGATGTAAAAATTGATCTCTAATTGATCATGAATTGATACAAAAGTATAGTCTCAAAGCCATAATAACAACCATATTCATCTACATACATCTCACAGTGACTAGTACATTGAATAGTGACCTCATGGCAAACATACTATATCAACATAGTACCTTGGATACAAGGTGAACACATTTGAGATCCACTACATATGAGAGTTGTCCCTTGTTAGAGAAGTGGAAGTGCTACCTCCCCCTTAAGCATCAGGCATTGATCTTGACCCTTGCTTTGCTAAGCCTATCTGAGCCTACAATCCAAATTCAGCTCTTACTGAAAGGCATCTAGGTAAAGCTACAAAAATTGAGGATGTTGTGCCAAGTCATCCTCTACCATCCATTTAGAATCTATTGGTGAATAATTCTAAAATTTCACCAAGTATCTTCTAGAAACTTCACCCCCTACCTTTATCTCCTTATGTGCCAAAATGTACTGGAATATGAAGATCTCATCTTGATCCTCAACCTTAGGCTGAATTTCAACCTTAACTACTTTCAAATTTACTATATCAAGCTCATTTGACATTTTTTCCTCCTACTTAGTAGGCAAGACCATGACCTCTTCCATGTTTGTATCTGCCTCTTTGATGTCTTGATTCTCTTCCAAGAAGAGGAAGCATTATGTTGAAGCCTTGTAGGGTCAATAGGCTCCTCCTACACTAGGTAGCTCAGGAAACTAGAGAATAGTTCATAGAACTCACATGTCTTTTTGTGGAATAAACAATCCAAAGTCTTTTTACAATCCACAAGGAGCTGCTAGAGTCACTTCCTTACAATCCTCTTGAGATTATACTTATTTCCCTTCTATGGAAAATGTATAATGTACTTGGAATATTCTATGAATTTCTTTGCCTTAACTAGGTCTTTGAATGCACAAACTCATCCTAGATGAAACCCAAGTTGGCGAAAATTACCTCTCTCACATTGAAGGGAGCATTGAATATAACCCTTGCATTGTCCAAACTTGAAGAATGCCTGACTTAGTGAAATGGCGATAGCTTCTCTACAGGAGTTTCCTCAGCAATGACCTCCTCTCCAACACTAACATCACCTCAGAACTCAGGACCCTATGGACCCTCTAGAAGTGCTCTAGATTTACACTCCTCTTGAAACAAAGCTCCTTGCACAGTAGGGTACTCCTTACCAACGAAAATATCTTTTGAACTTCAAGAATCATTCTAAAACTCTATTTGATCTTGGATGAACCTGGGGGGGGGGGGGGATAGATAAGGGAATAAGAAAACAAATTGAGCCCCACAATGTGCAAAAACAAAATCAAACTATTATGAGTGACCAATATGTGCACTATGAGGTTCAGATAAAAAAGATGAACATAAATGTCAATTTGTGATTGCATTGAAGACAAGTCGAAGAAAAATTAGGGAAAATGTCTCGTTTGAATTCTTTTCATATTGAAGCCTCTATAATAAAATTGGGTTCAATGTGGAAAACACTGTCACATAGTCTGGATATGGAAAGTGGAGTGAAGACCCTACGGTTGTGTCCTTGGACATATGGTAGCCTAGCGGTCCCTACATCGTGGAAGGAGAGTATTCGAATAGATTAGCATTGATTTTTGCATGTTATAGGGTCTAGTGTAAAAATAAATTACTGTTGAGAAAGATAATTGAATAGAATAATATATTTGGAAAGTTGCATGAAGGCCAAATGGGTGAGTTCCTAGAAAATTGAAAGATTCGGACCCTACGATGCAGTAGGAGGCTTACGGAAGCTTCAAGGTTGCTCTTTGCACATCATAGGTTCCCATTTTAGAATAATTTGCTACTATGCAAGCCAAAATAAGTGATAGCTATCAAGATTATGGGAGAGAAGGAAGGAGTCTCACTTGTAGCTTTCTTGCTTGCACAATGGGGGAATACACACAGAGGTGGAGGCTGAAAATTGTTTTCCTCTTCTTGGTTGTGTAAGCCAAATGGACTCTCGTACAAAGAAATAGAAGAACCATATATATGGGTCTCAAACCAAACTCAACTAACTAAGGTGGCATACTAACTGAGCCACGAACTAGAGTAGATAGGGATAGCTGTCATCTAGCTATTATTCATGGACGGTGTACCAACCGCATCTGCAACCAACTGACAAGTCGGTGACATAAATGCACAACGATCACCCTGGCATATCATGAGTGGAGCTCGATATCTCAACAATAGCAAGTTATGCCCATTGGCATCAAGGTCATACAGGTGGGTCTTAGGACAAACAACAAACCTAGACCCTACTACATGGGAGGAGACCTTCAGAATGGATCGAAATTCCTCTTAATGCGATGTATGATACAAAAATAGGCACAATAATTTGGTATAATGTAAGCTAATAGAAGGGATAAATAGCTATGGAGAGGGGTGTCAGGACCCTATTAGTAGTAAAAATAGACCAAAGGGAGACAAGTGAAGCATCCAATAGCACACACACACAAAAGTAATGAAGACTTGAGAACATAGAGAGATAGAGTTGAAATTTTCTTCTTTTTCTTTCTTCTTCTTTTTCCACACAAAAATAACCAAGTCTACAACATGATAAAAGACTAATATGAAAGTACTACAATGCTTGTACACATGGTCACTAAGTGTGAACATGCTAAAAGGAAAGAAGAGGTGGCACAAGGAATGTGCCACAATCAAGGATGGACTACATGGGTGTAGTCCAATTGTGGAATCACTGGCATATCCTCATATAGGTCACCTAATATACAAGCAAATAATATTCTACCACATCAAAACAAGATGCATAATGGATGCCAACTCATGTAAAGCTTGACATCTCAACACTCCCCCTCAAGCTCACCATGAGCTCATAAAATCCAAGCATAGTTGTGAAGCATTGAAGCTTCTCAATTCCTAAGACCTTGGTGAAAATCTTAGCATCTTGATCCTATGTATTGATGTAAACCAAGTGAATATCACCTATTAGAACTTACTCTCGAATGAAATGGTAATGGATCTCTATGTTTTTTGTCCTTGCATGATACAATGGGTTCCCAATCAATTGAGTGCGACTAAGGTTATCACAATAGATGATAACCTTATTATCTACATACATCCCTAAATCACCAAGTAGCTTGCGTAGCCAAGCTACCTCCAAGCTAGAATTACAACACCTCTATACTCGGCCCCTATACTAGACAAGGCAACTGTCTGTTGTTTCTTGCTACTCCAATAAGAGCAATACTACCAAAATGAAACAAAAAGCCACCGGTATTTGTCCTGTCTAAAATACTACTAGCTCAATTTGCATTTGTGTAACCATGCAAGTCCAATGGTACACCTGCACCATAGAATAAGATATAGTCCAATGTGGACTTTACATAACACAATATACACTACACTACATCCAAATGTGGATTCCATAAAAGCTGCATAAATGTGTAGTTTAGGTCTACTGGCCTAGTGATTGTCAAATAGATAAGGTTCCCCACAATCTTTCGATACATAGTGACATCCTCAATCAAGTCACGTTTATGTGCACTAACCTTAGGATTAACATCCAAAGGTATAGAAATAGGGTTGCAATTTTTTTCACACCCACACTCTCATCCTCATCAACCCCAACTATATTTTGCACATTACTATACCAACTACACATTTCATCAAAAACAACATCCCTACTAACTCTTTGCTTACGTATAACATGGTTATAACATCTATATCCCTTTTGCTCAAGAGAATATCTAAGAAATACACATTTTTTTGCTTTGCAATCTAATTTATTGTGAAACTCATTAGGAATATGCACATAAGAAATACATCCAAATACTTTCAAATGGGGCGGATTTGGCTTTCTACCTGTAAACTTCTCTTTAGGTGTCATACCATGTACAAGACAAGTGGGTGTCCTATTCATAATGTATACAACATTAGTAACTACTTTAGCCCAATAGTAGTGAGATAAGTTCCTTTCTGATATCACTACACGAGCCAACTCTGTAATATGCATGTTTTTCCACTTGGGAACTCTATTTTTCCGCAAAGTATATCTACATGTATACTATCTTTCTATATCATTTTTCTACAAAAAATCAGAAAACTCATTGGAGACATTTTCCTTCTCCATCCAACCTTAGGCATTTAATATCATCATGTCTTCTTCCTAAACAAACCCTTAAAGCTTCTAAAGTGAGTGAACACCTCACTTTTTTCATGCATAAAGTAAACCTATACTTTGCGAGTATAATCATTAATGAAGGAAACATAATACTTGTAACCATTCAAAGTTACAGTCTTTGTAGGACCCCACACAATAGAATGTATCAATTCAAGTCACTTCTTGCATACATGTTTTTCAATGTAGAAACACATGACTTGCTTACTTTTCAAATTGACTTGCTTCACATACTTTATGCATCCCATCAACCCTAAACTTGGACAAGCTATCCACAATCTATTTTGACTACATGTCTTTCAGCCCCATTGTTGTACATTGACATAACCAATTCTCTTATGCCAAATTTTAATATCAGGCACAACACCCTGAACCTTCTGCAAACATGGCAACCTCCATTTCAAGTAGACTTACATCAAGAGTAAATAATATGTCCTCACATTTCCCTTTTGCAATAAATCTACAATCATTTTTTAGATATTCTATATAACAACTAGCAAATGTTAACCAAACATGCAATCCCTATTCTACCATGTGACCAACAGAACCAAGTTCTTTGTAATATTTGATACATGCAGCACATTAGCAATTGCTTAGTTTCTCCATCTTGCATACTCAAAGAAACATTTCCAACCTAAGTAATAAGGTGAGCTATCATCCCATGTCTCCACATAGCCTGGAGACTCTAGACTATGCATCTTTCTAACCACTCTCCATGAGAAGTCATGTGGTTAGAGGCACTTGAATCTATATACTATACATCATTTTTTTATGAATCATCAACAATCATAGTATTTATAAAGTGATGCATAACAAACAATTGTTTACTTTTGTCATCATTGTTTTTGCTAGTTGATGCTTTCATTTCTAATTTTAGTTTTCTTTTAGAAGTCGTCTTTAAAAATGTGGCCTTTTTTACCACAATGCAATCACCAAAATTTTATTGCCTATTAGAATTTGCAACTCGCCCTCTTTGCCTCCTACTTCCTTGGGACTATCGTCCTCTATTTTGTTGTGCATCATAACCTTGACTACGATTGCCACCTTGACCTCTGCCGTGACCTCTACCTCTGCTAGTAAACTAAAACACATGTTTAGACTTGTTTTTGCTTTGAGAAGAAGAGGAGTCCATGCCAAGGTTCTTCTCCTCAATTATCAACATAGAAACTTGAAGGATATCATCCCTCATATTCGTAGATAACTTGAAGCTCTTGTATTTATCTCCAAGTCCATCTAAGCATGACACACAACAACAACATCATCATCAACTATCACATTGATAGATCTAAGAGCTTCCACAATACTCTTGATCTTCAAGGCATAATCATTAATGGATAGGTACCCTCCTTTCACTTGGTTCAGCTCTGACTTGAGATGTAGGTTTTTGGCTTTTGTATTTACTTCAAATAACCTCGCCAAATTCTTTCATGCAATAGTAGGGGTTTGATATTCTTACAAATAGTCCATCATGATATTTGTGACACTGACATACATCTAATATATGATTTTACACTATGTCTACTCCTAATCTTTCTTAGCCTTTAATTGTTCTAAAGTAACATTTCACGCAGGAACTTCAGGTGCTATTTCCATGTCTCCTTCAATATAATTCAAACACATTTTCCCTTCAAGAAGCTTTTCATCCTAAACTTCCATGCATGATAATTTTTTTTACCAATCTTCTCACAGAAAATCTAGTTGAAGTTGTCAAACATTTAGACAAAATAGAAACCTTGCAAAAACCTAAAATCTATAAGCAAGGTGATACCATGTCCACTACAACTAAACACAAAACCTTTTTTACTAATAATTGCAATATTCCATCTGAATATAAATGCCTTTTGTGTCTACAACCTAGGAAACACCTAAAACCTTACATATTTGAAATATATAACCTATGCATTTGTAAATAGTGAATACAGTCGAAATTGTAGTATACCCAAAAACGGTTGTTGGAACCACTTGCAAGTCCAAAACAAAGGTTGAAATGACCTTAGATGCCAAAAATCACAATGGGAAAGCTCCTAAGGGCCGTTTGCAGTATATACAATGTTCTTCTTGCTCATCAAGTTTCACTACAATTGGAGAATACAACCTTGCTAGCCTCACGAGCCTCCTATGTCTATAACTTAAGCCAAATTAATCATGGTGAAAGAGCTTCTTACCCATTGCTTGCTTGCTTGCTCTCTTGATCCAAAAATTTCACCTTAGCTTTCAATCAAGCTCTGCGTAACCATGGGATGGCTTTGATACCATGTGTGGGAGCTTTCGCTCAACCGCCAAGACCCACGGACCGCTTATTGTTTCAAGTGTTCCAAGCGAGCTCTCATGGCCATCTCTCACCTAGCCAACGCGCTGTCAATCCTACGAATGCAATGAACTTACCTTGATGCTTGATCGAGTACCCTCCTCTCTCACACACTTTGGTAGCTCCACGATTCTTGATGCTAGCTCAAGCATCCTCAAGCCTCCTCCATCTGCAAGCCTCATCCTCCATAGCCACGCGCTCAAGAGAAGATAAGAAGAGAGAAGAGGAGAAGGGAAGAGGAGATGGTGGAGAGCTTCACCCTCTTGATTCCTCACTCTCTCACACACTCACTCCCTCACACTCTCACACTCCCTCTCTCAAGAGCATACACAAGCAAGAAGGAGAGAAGAAGAGAGGAAGAAGAAGACTAGCTTTGCCACACCAAAGAATGAGCTCTTCATTCACTTTTCAACTTTATATACAAAACCCTACTTCCCTTTTGGGCGGTCATTCCCTTTTCCCCTTTTTTACATGGTCGGTCATAGCCCAGGCCCTGTTTTCCATTGTCCTTTTATCTTCCTTGCTTCCTTTTCACTACCCTTCTATATTTACAAATAGCACGGGTGAGAGCCGGCACTCTTTTACAAGATTTTAGGGTGCGCTTTTTATGCGCCTTTCCCTTTTCGTGGTTGCCTTGGTCTTTAACGGTAGTCCTTGCGCTTTTGGCCTTTTCTCCTTCTTTTCCTTCCATCGGGTTACCTTCTTTCCGCCTTTGCCCTACGTCTTTTCCACTTTCTTTCGCTCTCTTCGTGTTGGGGTTAACATTACCCCCCTCCTAGACGAGTGCCAGTCCCATGGCACTTACTGGCACAGGGAGCAAGTGGTGGTAGACACTGAAGACTTCGGGGGAACAGGGGCTTGGGGTCTGCACTGGTGACCGGTTACGTGGGGGTTGGTTGGGGATGCTGCGTAGGATGATTTTGCCGGCTCGTTGGATGCTGGGTGGGCAATTAGCATTGGAGGTCGATGAAGAACGAATGCCACTTGGGTTGTGGTTGTCGACACCTGCAATTGAAAACCTGTCAGGTGGTCTCTCCCTAGGGGTAGTGCTAGTCTCTGTATTGTGCACAAGACTTAGTTTGGGAGACAGGTCGAACTCTAAGCAAGCTGAGAGTGTTGTCTTGCACTTGAGGACCCAAACTATGAATTAGGTCTGTGTAGGTATTATATGAGTGCCGTGCGTGTGTATATTTAAATATTACGTAGTTAGAAGACTGGGCGGCGGGGGGCCGCGTGGAGCAGAAGGGTGGTAATGGGGAGATGAAGTAAACCTTTGACTCTTGTTTGGAGGCGTCGTTAAGGGTGTCCCATTGTGTTCAGGACTTGCTTGCTTTTCTTTTCTTTTCTTTTCTTTTTTTCTTTTTTTTTTTTTGGGCCATGGTTACATGGGGGCAGCAGTACAAGGGATAACGGGAGTTCTACCCCTCATCATCCGAATGGTGGGGAAGGGTGGGCGGAGGGCGGGGTGCCTTGTTGAGGAATTTTCAGCTTAGCAAGTAGCCTTTAGTGTGGAGGCGGGTTTTAAGGGTGGTGGTGGAGAGAAAGGGTGGTTGCACTGTGTGAACTTGCTGTCATTCATGTCTTCCAGCAGTGCACCACAGAAGGATGGCAAAAGAGTAGCACGCATCATGAGACGAGTCATGGTGGTGCTATCTATGGCATTGGGGTCAAAATAGAGGGGTGGAAGGTGGCGCTCTTGGGGTGCAGGTTCCTAGTGTACTAGGATTCTAATTAATCTAAGGTAGTTACAGGTGGTGATGAAGGCTGGGTCAGGGCAAGAAGTGAATTCAGTAAGGAATTTATTTATGGAGCTATACAAGTCGGGTGGGGTGAAGAGAAGAGCGTTCCTATGGGAAGTGGTGTTGGCATTATAAATAATGGGAAAGTCAAACCTGCCGTGGATGGACGGGTTAAAATCCACTCCTACCCTTCGAGGAAACGGGATAAAGGTGGGGTCGTTTCTTTCCGAAGGGAGGGTGTTGTAAAGCGCTATCCACGCCTCTAGGTTGACGTCAAAAATGCGCTGCCTCCAGGTGGGTTGGGAACTATAGCCTTCCACTGTGCGAGGTACATGGAGGACTTTGTCTTGCCAAAATTTGCGGTCCTCGGTCCCCCAAGCAGTCGGGTGGGCCTCACGCTCTTCTAACCATCTAGCCTTGAGCCGGGCCCCCATGGCGATGACATCCTCCACCAACTGAATGGGCAGCACCCTATTCAAGGCGGTGGGAAACTCGAAGCGTAGGTCGAAGGGGTCTCGGCTATACTCCTGCTGCTCCCAGATAATCATCTCAGCGCGGTACTTAGCGGGGGAGTCTTGGGTGCGCAGCGGGAAAGGGGCAGGCTGTTTCAGGGCGGGTCTGCTAGCCTTGAGTTTTCTTCTTGCCTTCTCCACCAGTTCCTTCCTTCGGGTGGTGTGGGCCGCTCTTCGTTCGGCGGGTGCGTCATGGGGTAGCACTTCGGTTTGTTGGGGTTGAGGGGGTGGCGGGGCATATTCCTCGTCTTGAGGCCCTAGTTCAAGCTTGGGCTCACCCCCTTGCGCTTGCTTCTCCTCCTGTATTTTCTCCTCAGTGAACCCCAGGTCATCCATCTCTTGTGTTGTCAATCATGCTTGTGCCAGATATTTCCTTTGTTCCTCCAGGCTCTACGGAGGGCCTCCTAGCTGCAGTGGTACGTGCAGGCCTGTCGTAAGGGCCTTGCGCGCAATGGTTAGCTTTCTCTGCAATTGATCATTGGCCTCTTCTGTTTCTGAGTGGGTGGTGTGGAGCAGCGTGTTGATGAAAGTGCGCTGCTGAGCCATCATAGCAAGTTGGGCTGCCTCTGCCTAGTTTTCAGCCATCACTTTGTCACCCTCCGCCTTGGCCAGCCGACGTGCTAGGTCTCGCACTCTCTACTCGTTATGATTTGACCATTCCTTTGCCTGCCTCTCCATGTCTTCCAGGCTTTCCCCCTGTCGAAGGGTCATTGCCATAAGCTGTTGTTGTTGGGCTTCGAGCTCCTGGTACAAGCGGGACTGTTCTCGGTGCTACTCTGCAATCTGCTCGTTGAGTTGGTCCCGCGTCGCCTGCAACCTGCGCACCTGTTTTGCCCTCAATTGATCCAGCTCCGCAACGTCTTGTCTAATTTTTTCGAGCTGGCTCTGTGCCTCCAAGTTGGTTGCAGATAGCTGGTCATTTCTGCGCTGAAGGTGGGCATTTGTCTCCCTCTCCCAAGTGAGACGCTCCATTAGGATTTTCCTTCGTCCTTCCCAGGTAGCGTCGCGCTCCTTCAAGGTTTTCAGCTCCTCCGCCTCCTTGATGCTGGCCTCCTCCCTAAGCACAGCAATTTCTTTTTGATATTATGTTATTTGCCTTACTCTATCCAGTTGGAGGGCAGCTTGCGATTCGCGCTCCGTTGCCAACTCTTCCACCGCCACCCTCCTTTCCTGCCTGGCTATTTGCAACTGCGCGAGCAGCTCCTTTACATAGTCATCATAGTGGCCTGTTGGGGGTGGGGAGTGGGGCATGATCGTAGTAGTGGCAATCTCCTCCACTTTTTGTCTTTTCTCCTCTGGCCCTGGCTCCAGCTCGGTCGTCGCTGCCCTTTTGGCCCCTGAGACTGGGGTGGCCCCGGCTGCTTCCCTTGCCAACTCTCTTTCCACCAAGAATTGTAGCCAGGTGACTACATTGCTTTCATCGACCTTTGGGGTGTGCATCAGGGAGGCTGTGTCAGGGGGCGTCACCTTGAGGGGAGTGGCTTGCATGGTTTGTGCGAGGAGAGGGGAGACGGGTCTGACCGGGTCTTTTCCCTTCTCTTCTGTAGGAGGCGGCGGCACAGGTTCCGGCGCACCAGTGATGGGGCTGGGTGCTTCAGATTTGGATTGGTATGCCCTGCCCGCTCCCTCTATGTCTTTCCTCCGTTGTTCCTCGATGGAGCGACGCATTGCCAGCTCCAATTCTTCTTCTTCTCTCCTCCTCAGCTCTTCCTCAGCTCTTTTTCTTCTTTCCTCTTCTTCTCTTACTGACTCTCTTCTGGCCCATTCGAGCTCCTCCTTCTCTTTTCTCCTTCGCTCCTCCTCTCTCTTTCCGTGTAGGGCTTTGGTCCGTTGCTCCGCTTTCCTTTCTGGTGCAGTGTGGCGTTCTTCCTCCTTGTCGATGTCCGTCTCTGTTTCATCCGACTATTCCTCTGCCTAAGGCTGGGACTGCGACGGCGAGTCGCCTCCTTTTCTGCCATCTCCCTATTTGTCCTCTTCTGCATGTCCCTGCCCTATTGCCTCGTGGAGGATCGCAGTGAGGACACCTCCAAAACCTATGGTGGAGGCCTTGGAGGATGAGGCCTTGCGGGTTGATCGAGGTGAGGGGGACTCTCCTGCTACGGCCCTTCCTCCTGTTGCTAGGGCCTTTGCTGAGGCCTCAATCGTCCTTCTCACGAACCCGTTGAGGTTCACCTCATCCAGTGCCTGAGCCGCGATGCTTTCGAGTAAAGGCACATTTATCCTGGACATGATGCTATTGTACCGTTGACTCGAAAATAGGGTATGCATCATTTTTGCCTGCAGCTAGATCTCTGGATCAGGGATGTCTGCCAAGTTGACTCCGTCGTTGGTGTGGACTTTCACTTTGTCCATTCCCAACATGGCGTAGACGTCCCTTTTCGGCTTCTTCTCCACCTTGTTCAGAAGCTCCAGTGCTCTTTCTACCAGTTCAGGGGTCAGTTCAACCTGCACCTATTTGGTGGCTCCCGCGTCCCGTACTGTGATGGTGCCCCTGTTTTTGTTGAAGGTGCGTAGAAACTCGGCGCACCGGGTATAGTCTATCCTCTGGCCCACTGCTTCCAGATACCGTTGTAAGTGGCATTGCTCCATGATCCGTTGCACCGCTGGTTCCTCAATAACCACATCTTCCAAGTTGAATATGTGGCGGAACTTCAGCTGATTGAATGCTCTGGTTTCCACCGTGAGGCCGTACCACACATGTTCCTCCTCCGAGAAAGGGAGTTTGCCAGCTTTGTCTTGACCTGCCATGGTCGCTACCTGTACATTCAGTCAATTCACTCCTTAGTATTTTTGGCAACCAATTCGTAGGACAACCATAGCAGATTTTATCATTTATAATCATGATTTTTTCCTTTCAAACTTCTATCACCTATTTCTGCATGGCATTTTAATTTGGAGCTTTTTCATGCGTGGTTCACTTTTTAGTTTTAACTTTCATGCTTGGTTTGCTTTTTAGATTTACTGCCCCATCCCCCTTGTGGAAAAGAAACATCCGTCCTAGGATTGGGGTGTGGGTTCAAGGCGTTCAGGTTGTTTTGTGGAGGAGCCAATCGTAGAAGTTGGGGTTATATTCGAGGTGTGCAGAGTGGTCTAGGTCACAGGGTCAGATGCCTACGTGGGTGATGTATGTGAGGACATCGGTGAGGAAATCTCCGGAGTTGATCCGACTTGCGATGTGGAGCTCTTTTTCTGTCAGGATGCGATCGAGATAGGGGTGTCCTAAGATATGATCATCCATGGTTCGACCTCGAAGAGTGGTTAACACTCGATACGAGGTGGGCGCGACGTATGTGGAATCATACTCGGCTGTCTTGATGGCTCGGCGTTGTTTAGTGTTGGTCATTATGCGACATCCTTCCATTGCCCATTTTAATCGAAGAGTGGCCTGTTTGAGTCAGCAACTCGGCCAATGGTCGGATGGATGGGTCGGGGTTGATCTTAGGGACCATGCTAGGGCGGTCGGCGGGGCTGCTGGGTTGCGGGCCAGGGTGGTTGGGTGATACCGCCGGTGGTGATGGCCGGTGCTTGGGCCGTTGGGCGTGTATGATGCCTGTGGGGTGACTCGCAAAGGAGTCGGATGACTGGGGTGGATTCTGCGGTTCGTGGTCTTAAAGTGTCAGAGGACAAGGCCTTGCGATTGACGTAGGAGCAGGGCCCGTGTCAGTTGGGACTTTGGGGACTCACACGAAGGCATTCCCTTCATAGTAGCCTTGTGCACGCAGCAGGATTTTAGGGACCCATATTTGCTTAACCATGCAG
>NW_028230322.1:0-13542 GCF_053477565.2 Lygodium microphyllum | reverse complement strand
CCTATGCCTCATGTCTCTGCTCGACAGTTAGGCTTTTGCATTACATGCTTTGGTTCGTGACATATGCTATTTGGTTCGTGTATGCCATATCGACATTTGGAGCTTGGATTTGGGTGTATTTGAGCATTCCCGGCTTACTTGATCACTGATCTTGGTTGCTATTTGGATGTCATTGAGTTGACCGAGAGCTTATTTGGGCTTATGTATTGCTTCATGGTTAATACGACCGGTGCTTCATGTATGTCATGCTCTCTTGGATGCGCTTGATGCATTGACAGGGTCACTTATCACTGGTGCTTTCTCTTGGGTTGTTTGAGCTTCTAAGCTCGCTTTGTACGCCTTTTGTGTCAGTGGGAGCATTTTACATGCTTGCTTGACCTTTGACAGTTGCATGCTATTGGAGCACTTACATGTATTTGGAGTAGTTTATGTCTTGAGCAGCTACATACGCATTGAGACTTTGGGATCATACTCCGATCTTTATGGATATGCATTGATGTACTCTTGGTTCATAGGATGCTTATGAGCTGAGTCTCATATTTGGATCTTTCTCTTTGAGCAGACACCTATTTGTGTCAGGTTTTGGCAGTTACAGGAACACTTTGCCTAGAGTGTTTGGGGGTGTGCCTTTCACTGGCAGATGTTATTTTGACATGCTTCGGTGTTGAGCTCATGTTCTTTTCACTGTCATTGGCCTTGCTTATGTCTGTTTCATGCCGGCTTTGGACCTAGCATTGTTTGCTTGACATTGGATCCTATTTTGGGACAGTTTGCTCTCTAGACTGCATATGTGCAATTTATTACATCAAGCAGTTATTGGTGGACTGAGGTGTACTTTTCATGCTGAAATATCTTGATTTGGTGTATCGCACCTAGTACTAAGTGGGCAGCAACTTTTGGCACACTTTGCTCGCCCTTTGGACCCCATTTTGGTCATTTTTGGGCGGTTTCTGCAGTAAAACAGCAAGCAATTTTGGACTGTTTGGGCATTTCCAGCCTGCATAATGGCGTCATCTTCGCATGATAGTGCCATCTTTAACATTACAAAGTTGGATGGTACCAACTACTCTTATTGGAAGAGTCAAATTTGGCAGGTCTTGGTGCATAAATCTCAGATTAAGCCACTTCGGTTGAGTGGGGAGCAGCCTGAAACTATGGATAATGACGACTGGCTTGAACTTGATGAGCTATGCAAGTCCACGATTGTATTGTCTCTCACTGAAGAGGTACATTATAATGTATTTGAGGAAGCACAGAGTGCATGGGATCTATGGAATAAGATCAAGAATCTTTATGATAAGAAAAGTCCGGCGAGTCAGATGTACTAGTTGAAGCAGCTTATGGATCTGCGCATGAAGGATAATGCAACTATGACTGCTCACTTGAGCCAGTTCCATGCTATACTGAAGAACCTGACTTCGCAAGATATCACCTTTGGAGAGGAAGTAACTCCTCTTTTCTTGCTTGGGACTCTGAATGAGTCATGGGATGTATTCCACACTGCTCTTTGTGCCTCTAGTGCTACTCTAAAATTGGCAGATGTTGAGAGTGCTCTTTTTCAGAAAGAGGTGAATCGCAAAAACTTGGATGCCTCTTGTGGTAGTCATTCTTTGACAGTTAGAGGCAGGAATGACAGGAATGATCGTGGTAATAACCGTGGCCGTGACTCGCAGAAGGGTCGGTCTAAATCTCGTGGCAAGTCGAGTGGGCACAATGCAAATGTCACTTGTCATCATTGTGGGAAAAAGGGCCATAT
Source organism: Lygodium microphyllum (assembly GCF_053477565.2). Lineage (NCBI taxonomy): Eukaryota > Viridiplantae > Streptophyta > Polypodiopsida > Schizaeales > Lygodiaceae > Lygodium > Lygodium microphyllum. The sequence continues at coordinate 11,786 of NW_028230322.1, read as the reverse complement.
TAGACCACAGTGTCATGAGTTGCGCAATGAGAAGCGCAAGGATAAGGGGAAAGATAAAGTGCAGGAGAAGTCCTCTGATCGCAGTATAGTACCTGCGAAGTCCAGCGTCAAGATTGAGGAAATTAATGTTACGCAGACTGAGGAGTTCGATGGTGGTGATGAGTTTATACTTGCAGCTAGTTCTTCTGATGCTTCACACTTGACTGAGACATCTAGTATGTATGCACAATGCTGGTTATTGGATTCAGGTGCGTCCTTCCATGTGATGCCTTACCGTGAGTGGTTTCACTCTTACCGTATTGTATCTGGATCAGTCAGACTTAGAGATGACAGGTCTCTTGATATTGTGGGCTGTGGAGATATTCAGTTGCAGTTTTCCACTGGCAGTTCCTTTTTGCTCAGGGATGTACGTCATGTACCTGCGCTTACGCGCAGTCTTATGTCTGCAGGACAATTGGATGATGCAGGGTTTCATGTCTGTTTTGGGGATTCTGCCTGGAAGATTACTCGTGGCAGACTTGTGCTTGCTAGAGGCGCCAAGGCTGGCAGCCTCTATCCTCTTGTTGTATCTGGGTCCTCAGTTGACCATGTTTTGGCAGTGGGTTCTATCCCACATGTATCACTTTGGCATGCTCGTTTAGGGCACATGTCTTTGAAGGGAATGAAAATGTTATCTAGTTTGCAGTATCTTCCGCCTTTGGATTATGCATGTTTTGACTCGTGTGATCATTGTCTTTATGGTAAGCAGAATAGGTCTATGCATAAGAAATCGGGTAGGCCACACATGAGTGAGCCCTTGGCATTGGTGCATTCCGATGTTTGTGGACCTATGCCTTGCATGTCTATGGGTGGTGCGAAGTACTTTGTTACCTTCATTGATGATTTTTCTAGGAAAATGTGGGCTTATCCCATAAAGCAAAAGTCCGATGTCTTGGCAGTCTTTCAGCGTTGGCTTGCTCTTGTTGAGAACCAGACTGGGTATAGGCTGAAATGCCTTAGGATTGACAATGGGGGAGAATATGTCTCGCATGCTTTTGAGCAGTTTTGTGATGACAGGGGTATTAAGCGTTAGTTGACCGCCCCTTACACCCCACCCCAGAATGGTTTGGCTGAGCGCATGAACATGACTATTCAGGAGCGTGTGCGCTCTATGCTTAGCCATGCAGGCCTACCCCAAAGTTTTTGGGTTGAGGCAGTTAGTACGGCAGTGCATGTCATAAACCGATCGCCTTCCAGTGGATTGGATTTCCAGGTTGCAGAGGAAGTTTGGGCTGGTAAGCCACCCTCTTATGCGCATCTCCGTGTCTTTGGATGTGAGGCATTCTGTCATGTGCCCAAGGACAAGAGGAGTAAATTGGATCCAAAGAGCATTAAATGCATATTCCTTGGCTATGGTGAGTCAGGAGAGATGGGCTATCGCCTATGGGATCCGCAGGCGCGGAAAATAGTACGCAGCCATGATGTCGTCTTCCATGAAGACAAGATGCACAGGCAACCTGAGAAGGTGGTTGAGATCCGCAGAGTGATCTTTCAGGAGGAGCCTAGAGCTCCAGCACAGCCAGTAGTACAGCATGCAGTAGTTCCTCCACAGGGCCAGGGTGTTGGACAGGCAGCAGAGCATGGGGTGAGACGGTCTACTAGAGACAGACATCCACCTGACAGATTTCAGCCCTCTATGCATTATGTTTTGGTTATAGATGCAGGAGAGCCTTTCAATTATGATGAGGCTATGCGCAGGGGTGACAGTTACTCCTGGGAGAGGGCTATGCAGTCTGAGATAGACTCCCTGCATAAGAATGAGACTTGGGATTTGGTTGCCTTGCCTAAGGGCAAGAAGGCTTTGCCATGCAAGTGGGTGTACAAGCTGAAAAGTACCCCTGGACACCCCAAGCCGGCATACAAGGCTAGATTGGTAGCAAAGGGTTTTAAGCAGGAACATGGTGTGGACTTTGATGAGATCTTCTCTCCTGTGGTTAAGATGACCACCCTGCGCTTAGTCTTGGCTTTGGTTGCACAGCTTGACTTAGATCTATATCAGATGGATGTCAAGACGGTTTTTCTACATGGGGACTTGCATGATGAGATCTATATGGATCAGCCTAAGGGCTTTGCAGAACCTGGCAGGGAGCACCTAGTGTGCAAGTTGAAGAAGAGCTTGTATGGCTTGAAGCAGGCACCTAGGGAATGGTATCATAAGTTTGATGCCTTTATGCAGTCACAGGGCTATAGCAGGATTGCTATGGATTCGTGTCTTTACACGAAGAAAGCCCGTGATGGCAGTTTGCTTATCTTGGTACTCTATGTTGATGATATGCTGATAGCAGGGAAAGCTCATGATGAGCTAGATCTCTTAAATCTCAACTGAAGAAGAGCTTTGAGATGAAGGATTTGGGACAGGCCTCACATATACTTGGGTGCGCATTAAGCACGATAGGCATCAGGGGCTTTTGTATCTCTCATAGCGGGAGTACATTCATAAAGTCCTTGAGCGCTTCCGCATGCAGGACGTAAAGCCTATTGGCTGTCCATTACCTTCTTATGTGAAGGTATCACATGCCGATTGTCCGTAGACAGATGAGCAGAGGGCCGAGATGGCCAAGATCCCTTATGCTTCAGCCGTGGGCAGTTTGATGTATGCCATGATAGCCACTCGTCCAGATATTGCGCATGCAGTTGGTGTTGTGGTAGGCTATATGGCTACACCTGGCAGCAGACATTGGGATGCCGTGAAGAATATCATGAGGTACCTGAATGGCATAGCAGATATGTGTATTTGCTATGGCAGCTAGGATACAGGGGTCATGGGGTACACTGACTCCGATTATGCAGGACATGCAGATAGTAGGAAGTCCACTTCTGGCTATGTATTCACCTATGCTGGAGGGGCTGTCTCTTGGATGTCCAGGGTTCAGAAGTGTATGGCTTTGTCTACCACTGAGGCCGAGTATGTTGCAGCCACTGAGGCTTGCAAGGAGGCCATATGGCTAGGCCGTCTAGTTGCTGACCTTGGGATTGATGCTATACCTATAATGCATTCGGATTCTATGAGTGCCATTCAGTTGGCTAAGAATCCGGTCTTCCATGCGAAGACAAAACACATTGAGGTGAGGTATCACTTCATACGTGGTGTTGTGGAGGACAAGTCTGTTGACCTTGTCAAGATCTCCACTGACGAGAATCCTGCAGATCTGCTCACGAAAAGCCTCACTACTGAGCACTTTGCCTTCCTCAGGAGATTGATGGGCATTGGATGAGATGTTGCCTTTCCTCATCCCTTGTACCTATGTACATTTGTACTGTCTTTTCTTTTTTCTTTTCTCTCTCACTAGGGCAGATTCGCCTTTAAGTGGGAGGTTGTTGGGGATAAAGGCGCCTCTGCCGTGCCGCCCTGTGTATTACTACACTGACAGTACCCGCCACTGCACACTGCAGGTGGCGGGCGCCTGTCACGTCACTTTATTCTTTATTCTTTTAGTGACAGTTTGAATAAAGGAAGGCCCGGTCACACATTGTGACTGTTGGAGTTCCCATTTCTTGTCTCTCTCTTTCTTGCTCTTGCTCTCCCGCCATAGCTTTCGTGCAAGCTTCGATCCTTCTCACCTTTCAACATGGTGTGTACTAAGTTAATATTTTAAAATTGTATGCATTGTATAAACTATTGAGCATGGTTTTACTCATGTGTGATATGTGTCTTTGTAGCATATCCCTGAGGCACATGGGCCATACTTTGCAGAAAAGGGAAGCATCAGAATTTGGTCCACACAAGGGATTGAAAATTCACATTGGATAGCACGTGGTGCATACCAAAGAAAAACTGATCATGGTGGAGGGGTGAATGGTAGCAATCCAATGATCCAATTGCTATCTTGGTGATATAGGATTATAGTAGTGGATGAAGCTAAACTCTTGCAAAAGAGAGAAAATGAAAGTGCTAATGAATCGGCTGCAGACATGATGGAATCACGTCATGTCACTAAAAGAGTGCATTATGAAGCCTCAAGTGCCAAAGAAAACCATACCAAGTGGCTAGAAACAAGACTTTGACAAGGCAGCAAATGGTTTCAAAAAGAGCTAAGATAGTAAGATGAACAATGTGAGTCAGTGTGAATGCAATTCATAGCTTAAGAGAGAAAGAGAGAGTGTGCATCTATGTGAATGAGTCTCACAGTTTAGGATTATATAAAATAGAGTTTCACTTTCTATCTTATTCATTGAGTTCTCACATCTCTTATGCAGGAAAGATGGCTAGGTCTAAGGTAGTTGCAAATAAGGTTCCGCTCAGAGCTCCATATCGTGTTTAGCCCCTTAGAGCATCTACTAGCTCAGATGCACCCCCTTCTCAACCTAATCCACCTTCCTCAAGTCGCCCTCACAAGGGTCCTCCTGAGCATCCCCACAAGAAACACAAGTGGAAGCCAAGTATAGTGGCCTTGAGAGAAATTAGAAGGTATCAACACTCTTTTGATCTCATCGTCGAAGGCGAGCTTCTCGAGACATATTCGCGAGATTGTGCAAGACCTCTACCGCATAGAAAGCAGGAGGTGGTTTTTGGCACAAGGTCAAGATAGAAATGATTGCTTCACAAAAGAATGTCTTCATGTCTACAGTGTGTTGCAGATGCCTTTTTAGTTGACTTGATGACTGATGCTCAACGTTGTGCAATACATGCGAAGCACATCACTGTAACTCCCCAGGACTTCCAACTTGTAAGAAATCTTCAAGCAGTGAAGGATGCATTTGTTCAAATGGAATGAACACAGTTTACAATGTTATATTTTTTGGCATAGTGTTATCCTTGTGCATTGGACATATGACGATGTCCCAGTGCAAAACTATTGTATGTGCCCTTAAAATATGAATTAAAATTTTACACTTGTCCTTCTCTCTCAACTTTGACTGTGTATCTTCGCTGTATTTTCAATTCTTACTTATAGTTTTTGTTAGCACTGTCAATTTCAATAGGAATAACATGCAAAAATTTGCCATTTCTTGTTGTAGACTTTACTCCTAATGCCTCTGTATAGTCTATGTGGTGGGAAGTTTCTAAGGGCCAGTAGTCGCAATGTTGATTTCTCAATTATGTGTGATAATTTTTAAAATACTAAGCTATATCAGAATGCGGCGAAACTTCACCTAACGAGTGTGCGTGTGAAGTTTCATCGCATTTCGATACAAGGTTATAGATTTACGATCACATGATGGACAATGCGTATGAAGTTGTATTAACCCGGTTTTGAGGTTTAAATGGGTTAAAAGTTCATTCTTCTTATCATTTTCACATCTTGATTTCTTTGCTTCCTCCATTTTCACATCCCCAACCTCTGTCTCTTCTTCGTCTTGCCCTCCTTGAGCTTGCATGGCACACATCAAGCAAGCATGTCGCCGTTTTGGCCTCGGAAAGACATCACATCAAGGCCCACCACCTGGAGCACAAGGTGGAGTCTCCTCTAGTGCAGCAACAGGTGCTCCTCGTAGAGCACAAGGAGAATCCAACGTGGATACGCGCTTCTCATCCCGAAAAGTTCTTTTCATAAAGTTGTTCGAGAAGTCATACAAGACTTGGAGCTAAAAGGGATGGGAAGATTTTGGGGACGAGTGCGGGATGGCCCACTAGCAGGAAGGTGGACTACTGTAGCCATAGAGGCCCTACAAACCGGTGCAGAGGGGTTTCTCATCGACTTGTTCGATGATACACAGCTTGCAGCCATCCATGCAAAGCATGTCACAATCACAGATAAAGACATGAACTTTATCATTCGGCTTCGACACGGCAAGGGGACTCCGTCATAGTTTACCAGATTAATGATGCAAGGTTGGTAATGAGTGTTACAATGCCATAACATCTTGGAAGCCCAAAAAAATTTGTATACTCTGCCACATTGGAATATTTATTTATATATACATAAAATCTCATGCGATGTGTACTGAATTCAAATAATTGAGTAAAGTTGTTTTATTTTATTTCTTGAAGCACATGACTTTTAATTTTTATTTAACGTACGAATGCATCAAAAGTAGTAATGCGTATGGATACAAGTTACGTTATTGCTTATGCACAATCGCAAGTACGGTACTACACATTGAATTATGTTAATATATGTGAATGCATCATTTACGTACCACACATTATTGTCACACTTACACAATCGCAAGTGCAATACTACACGTTGAATTATGTTAACGTATGCGAATGCGTCATTCACGTACTACACATTATCGTCACACTTATACGAACCACACATTTATTTAATAAATATTTATTTGTAGAGATAAAGTAAAGTATCTTATATTCATCAAGAAAAATACATGTGATGGCTGTTAGTGATGGTAGATACAAAAAGCCGATAGCCAACAAGAACTCTCAATTGTTCCTTGGCTTTTTCATCAGTGGAGAGGAGGGGCCACCTTTCGATGAAAATATAAGTTCATTCTTTGCTTCAAAAATGATGTGCTCCCCCTTCATCTCTTTCTCCCGGAGAAGCGGATCCAACACTTTAGCAAGGTCTCCTAATGTCGCAAGCACACATATTGCTCCACCCCGCGTTTGTTCAAACAAGTAAAGAAGCTTTGATCGCTTAATTAGTACCACCTTCTCCAAGCTAGATGTCACATGTATCACTCAAAAAGGTCCAAACTTGGTCAAAGCTCAAATTTTTATGATTATATCTTACCCTCCTGGTGAGCACTTCTTATGGAAGACAACCAAATCTGCAAGAAGGTTATCGATATACTCCTTAAGAGCTGAATCCTTGTGTCGATCCACATGTCGAGATCCTCCTTGCCTTGATGCAAACTCATCTATATACAATATGTCTGAATGACAAAGTCAAATTAAACAATATATTTAGCAACTAACCTAGACTTATCAGAAAGCGATGAAACTTGATGGTAGGGTGCGTCGGGTCCCCTAGAGTTCATTGGTGAAATCTTGGCCAAAAATGATGTCTGGAGCTGTCTTGTCCAAAGTGGGCCAGAAAGTGGCCCCAAATGCCAGGGCAGCTCTGCAGGCATCATTTTTGGCCAAGATTTCACCGGTGGACTCCGGGGGACCCGACGCACCCTACCATCAAGTTTCATTGCATAAAAATATATGGTAGTTAGAAATCTCACCTTCTCTAGATCATCTTGTATCTTCATTTCCTCGTGTATCAGGGAGGCACCTCTTTGGGTAGAGGGATCTACAAACTCCTTGGTAGGAAGCTGGGGCCTTGGTCCGAACAAATCATGCTGTAGTGCTTCAAATTCAGCATCGGGCACAAGGTAATATTCTTCAACCAAGGTAATATGCTCCTATGCTGCTATGATCGCACTCACAGTATCTAAGCTTGTGCCATTATAACTTCCAATCTCTGCCATCGATAGATGCACATCCATGTAATCATAATCGATCAGGTCTTCCATTGAATCCCTGACTAGGATGGAAAACAAATCTTCTTTCTTTATTTCCAAGTATTATAGTACATCTAATAGAGGAAAGTATTGCACACCATCTACTTCAATGGGTGTCAAGGAGGCAAGTTTGTGTTTGTCCACTTGTGGCTATTCTGAAGAAGATGGCACCGTGAGAGCCAACCCTAGCTCTGTTACCACTCGATGTTCCTCTTCAACATTTATGAGCTCTTCAATCAGTTCTTCTCCTGTGTATGTGATAGAAACAACCTGTGGAGTTGTATCTTCATCGCTCTCCTCCTCTAAGGGTGTATCCAATGCAAGGAGGTAAATTGCCAATGCGCAATCACACTCCACGAGATCCAAAGGTGATGTACCTGTGGTGCACTTTCCATGGAAACATTGCATACTCTATGCGAAGGATCCACATGGGCCAGACATATATTCACCACTTTTTGGTGATTCTTCCTTGCTTGAAATACCATGAGCTATTCTAGAGGCACCCAAGTCATGTCGGATCCGTTGATGGAGTATGTGCATGTAGCAATGGTGCTTACAAAGTCTTTCCAAACCTAAAGGGGGGGATCCAGCAATGAGAGCATGCTTTCAAGGTTGAAGTTCTTAGAGAAAACCTGGAATATCTTGTCACCCTGGTTGGAAAAGATAGTCTCATGGATCCACTCATCAAAGTGTGTACGAGCATCCATCGTAGCAGGTAGGAGGGATGTGGTAGATATAAAGAGATGAAGAGAGAAAGTATGAAATGAAACAATGAAACAAGAACTAAACTAGTTCTACCTTAAAAGCCTTAAGTTTTAAACCATTAAGGGTTGTTTGCATATGATATTTAGTTATGACTTTACTTACATCTTTGTAAAGTTTACATGCATATGTAAATGTGTTGATGTGGAAAGTGTATAACAAGTGTATGATTTTGTATAAATATCATAATTTTTAAATATGCAAGTTTGTAAGCGACAATATTCTATTGGCAAAAGAAATCCAAAAATTTATAGGTATTGGATATTACAACTTGTGGTGTTGGGATTTTTAGGAAAACTCTACAATTTCTAAAATATGTGGAGTCACATACTTTCCACTGGTAATAGTATCCTCAGCTCGGCTTCGAATTTTCCTACCATCTAGTTTAAAATAGAAGCTAACAGGTGGATTCTGCATTAACATTGTAATTTCCTGTCGCATTATACTCAAGGGCCAATCATCCTCCATTTGCAACACTTGGGGCTTGCAGCCCTCACAAATGATTGTAACATCCACAGCTGCACTTTCACGCATGTCTTGATCAAGGCACAACCATTTACCCTTGAGCATACTCCATCTACGATACTTGAACACTAGGCATAAAGTTTGTTGTGCGACAAAGTACTTGTAATTGGAAAGGAAAGTTAGCCGATTCATCCCAAAGTAAGATAATAGTCAACTAAGAGAGAAATTTTTTACCTGAAAGCCATGTCCCTTGTTGTGACTCGACACTCCACTGTGTCAGGACTGTGAGTTATTTTTTATGTCCAAGTTTTGCCTTCCTTGTTACATAATCCTCTGATGTATTTTTTATGATGTATGTGCTTTTGGTACGTCTCAAACCCTTACATTCCTTGAACATGTGTGCAAAAATTGCATTCGGTATAAACCAACTTAGATGTACGTTTTTTGAGCTGGTGCTTGGCTTCATAGAATTCAATATGTCTGCTGAAATTTTTGTGCTACACATGTGCAAAATGTCGCTACTACACAATGGCCATTCTATGCTATTGAGATTCGATATATGCATAGACTCAAGGGTTCCATATTCTCGACTCCCCTTGGGTAATATGTACTTGGAGTCATAGAAAAAAACAAGGTCCGCTGCGAGTTGCTTAGCTGTACGCCCCTCAAAGAGCAATCTACCAATTTCAAGGTAGTAACACTTAAAAGAACCAGTGAAATTGTCAACATTTTGCCACTCATAGTAATCCAAAGGGTATACTTCTATAAATACAAGACAAGTTGTTATATAGGTATCATGAAATTTCTCATTCTCAATGAGTTGCAAATACTTATTGTTTGCAATGTTTCGTTGAAAGGACACAGTGGGCGCAATATGTATTTGTTTTTGCATGAATACATGTTGTACAAATTCCTCTATTACAAGGTGAGAATCAATATTCCTTTGTCTGAGAGCTAAAATTTTACCCTTCCAGTGCTTTGATACATTTGCAATTACAGATGCTTTCACCTTGAAAGCTCCCTTCATACTTGGACGCATATGTATCCAATACGAGCAATGATACATATCAGTGATCCAATTCCCTTCTTCATCTTTTCTATTACGTTCTTCTATTGAGAGAATGCTTGTTCTTCTCTCAGGCATTATAACCTATGCATTAGATGTAAAAAAGTATATATTAACCCCTCAATAATAAGCATTTTAAGTCTGTCCAGTAATCACCAATATGCCATACAAATCAACATGGCATTAAGAGATGTTTACACTTTTATAAACAGACATAAACATCGATATCAAAATGCATGTGGATATATACATCAATACAAAGTATAGATTTAATTTCAAGACATTACTTTAATCATACCACTTACATGAAATATAATGAAAAGAATAGCACAAGAATACTCAGAGAATTTTTCCAAAATAAATTTTATTATAATGAAGTGGAGTCTGATTTGACTCAATACATTGTATGAAATGAGGGTATTATAGAGTAGTTGTTACAAGGATAGCAGCCACATGTCATGCAAATCTTAATAGGCACATTGGATTGACACTTGAGATATTCTAAGACTCAACACACTGTGTGTTATATGGATGATATGATACAAGAGTTTCATGGATCATTGCGAATTGGCATGGAGATCCAAATAGACACATACGACCAATAAAGCAGAGGATTTTTGAACCATCGACTTCCAGCAGATCCATATCATCAAACACAAAGGAATCACTCACCACATCAAAATAGTTGGTGGAGAATTATATGCTTCACCTAAACCTTGTACAATACCTGCAAGTACAAAAAAAAACCTGTATGAATCCCTTTTAACAAAAATACTTGCATCAAACCCTTTTAGCAAAAAATATCTAGATAATTGCATGAATAGAAGCAATACAAAATAAGGTCAATTTACCTATAAGCTAATTTACTGAAGATAAGATTGAATCATTGCTAATCAAAACCCATTGCAAATGATGGACATAAGAAAACATCAATCCCATCAAATATAAAAGTCACTAATTAAATGAATAAATTTTGGCACCGCAAAATATGGTAGATTTACTTGTAAATTGAGCTACAGAATCTTAGCTCTACCTTGTAGTAAGTGTTGCAACAACAATTGATCCTTAAGTTAGAACTAGCATCAAACCCTATTGTAAAGATAGTAGAAAAGGGATAATGTAGAGAGGAAGAAAGAGAGAGTTGTGTGAGTACGCGGGAGAGAGAAATAAATGAGCACCTATCCGATCTTGCCCAAATTGATCTCTGCAAAAGATAATTTTGCAAGATTTACATGAAGGTATACTGAAAAAACAGTAGAAAAGAGGAAACATAGAGAGAGAAAGAGAGAGGGAGAGAGAGATAAGTACGTATGCAATGTCACCCAAAATAATCTCTGTAACAAAACAACAAGAAGGGTTAGAACTAACATTGTGTTGTATTGAAAAGATATCAGTAAAAAAAAAAACAGAGAGAGAGATTAACACCTTTGCCTCTTGCTCCAAATAAACTCTGCAAGAAAACAGCAATTAGAACCAACATCAAATTCTATTGAAAACACAACATAAAAGAGAAACAACACATAAAGAGAGGGGGAAAAGAAAGGAGAGAGAGATGAGCACCTCAGTCTCTTGCCCCAAACAACCTCTGCAATAAAACAACAACAACAGTAAGAAACGACATCAAACCCTATTGGAAATATAGCAAACAAGAGAAAATGCAAAGAGAGATGGGCACTTGTGTTTTGCCCAAAATTTGGAGCTGCTTGGAGAAGAAAGTGCAGAGGTAAGCAGAACGCTCAAAACCCTAATTACTCTCAACAAGGATCTTCAATGGAGACGAAAATTCACGACTATAGAGAAGAGAGGGAAAGTGGTCTGTTGCTCAGCTTTTGGGTCAAACTGATTTCGTAAGAGGGAAAAAAAACGAAATTGAAAATTCTCCAAAAAAGGGGAAAAATACGAGGTGAAAGAAACTTAAATTTTATGTACTATTCATTCTCCCTTTTTTTAATCCCCCACTACCCCTTTTTTTAATAGAAAACTTAAGATTTGGAGAGAGAAGATTCACCCTCCATGGATGTCAACATCCAGCCTTCCTATTGGACAATCCAAAAGGCCCACATCCTAAACTATATTATTTTTAAGGGTCCATTTGTGAGTTCAT
>NW_028230320.1:0-13629 GCF_053477565.2 Lygodium microphyllum | reverse complement strand
TAGATCCAACTTATTGCACTTGTCTTTGGAAATATAACAAAAAACCTCACATCTAAAGACTTTCAAGTGTGCATAAATGAGAGGTTTACCATACCATACCTCCTTTGTAATTCTACCACCAAGAGTAGTGCATAGAGATCTATTAATGAGATGAACAATAATAATACCCATCTTAGTCCAAAAGTACTATGATATTCTTGTATGACTAAGCATACTACATACTCTTTCTTGAATAATCCTATTCATGCACTTTGTAACACCATTCTAGGGTGGGGTGTATAGGGGCTTACTACCCCTCTCATCACAAAGTTGCTCAAATGCCTTAGAGACACATTTTCCCCCATTCTTAAATTGTAAGCATTTAAGCCTATGCCCAAACCGATTCTCAACCATAGTAACAAAACATTGAAACGTAGGTAGCACCTTTGATTTTTTCTTAAGGAGATAGACTCAAACCTTATGCAAATAGTCATCAACAAATGTGACAAAATACTTAGTACCACTTGATGATTAACAACCAAAGAGAGTATAATAGGGAGGAGATTGAGCTAATACACCACTTTCCACAAGCAAGAAACACTAGAGTGCTAAATGCAAGTGTCTACTCTCAAAGAAATTTCTCAAAATTGATTTTCAATATGGCCATCCATAAAATTGTAGTAGATTTATAGCAAACATGCAAAAGATTAAGCTCCCATTTCTAGGAATATTTGCATAGCAACCTAGATATGTTATGCAACTAGCAATGCAAGACAAAGCATAAATCACTAAATACCAAAGAGTATCAAGACATTCAAGGTGTCATCTACATAGATGCATACCACAATGCATGCTAAGCATGTATCCACCACTAACAATCCACTAACATAGGCGGTACAATGTCCAAGTGAATGAAAAATCATCCCACAAGCATAAACCTTTGTAGTGCATGACAGTGTATGCATAAACTAAGAGAGCATAAAAGAGTCTCCAGATGACTCAAATGAACCAACCTCTATGTAAAAAATACCAAGTACTCACACTAGAAGTGAATTTCGAGTGTCCAAGAGTAAAAAGCACCGCAACACACAAAGCTCATAACATTTGGATGCCCAAAGTATATTATGTATACATTTGGGAGTATATATATACAATATGTCTTCAAATATGTAAGTGAAGAATCACTAAAAGAAATAGCCACTACCCAAATGCAACCAATTGAGCTCAAATCCAATACATGGAGCTCAACATAAGCATATCCTTGCATGTTAACTAGTTTGAAGACATGATGATCTAAAGAAGAGAAGGATATGGAAGCCTCAAATTTTTTGGGACTATATGCTTTTGAGAAAGGAAATCACTTGTTGTAAATGAGAAGCACCTCCCTCCTATGAAAATTGTAATTCAAGTTAATAGCACCCAGCATGGAAATGTATATCTAAGTGCATGTAAAGAGAGAAGACCCAAAGGATGGGCAAGATGCCCAAGGGATTGGGGAAATCCTAACCCTAGATTTTGTGTATTAAAATATTAAAAAATAATGGAAAAGGCTATTCATATGTATGCCAACTTTTGGTTCTTATCTTCTTGCTTTTGTAGGTAGAGAGGGAGAGAGAGTTCTTTGTGGAACTCATCTTGTGTTGCTTTCACCCATTCTTTGACTTGGTTAATATGGTAGCTAGTTATTGCATTGGGTTGGGATAAGAATTACCCTTAATCATAGTCTCTTCTATGGTTTGTGGTGCTATTGTGGCACTTTCTGTGCTAGAGACTAGAGTAGTTGGTGGGATTAGAGAGAGACCTTCACTCTTAAGTTTGAGTTTAGGTCTCTTTCTCCTTTTCTTATCACTCTTTTTAATGATTAATGATTCATTCATTGTCATAGGGCCTACCATGTTGATTCCCCCTACTTTCCTTTGTGCATGAGTGATAGCATACAATGGAATAGGAATACTATATTCATCATTGATCATCTCCATTGCAAATAGTCTTAAGGGTACAATGGCCTTGCTATTACTTACCTTGCATTGTGGATAGTTAGAGTACATATGTGTGATTTTGTATTCCAGGAAACATGGATCCATTTTGTTCCCCTTAGCTTACTCTAGCTTCTTTTGGTATCTCGAGGATACATGTCATGGTTTCTTGCAAGTCCAACAAGAAATAGATTCCCTAGTGGATGGCACAACTCACCCATGGCCTTGTCCTAATATCATGATTGGAACGGATTTGTAATCCCTATGGACTAGGTCCCCATCTTCATCATAAAAGATGAAGGGGTTCATGTACGCATTCTCTTTAATGGGTTTCTCAATGAAGTGGATTGGGGTATCACTAGGTGGATATGTGATTATGGAGGTCTAGGTATTCTTGAAGGATTGATTTTTGCACTTTGCATGCTTGCTTAATGTTTAGGAGGGGTCAACAATGCCAACTGTTGGCCAAGCATGTTAAGACAACAAGCTCAACATGTGAAAACATTAATGATGGCCTGCCTAGTTAGATGAGTCTGCACGTCTACACTCAGCATGTCGTAGGGGTGTGTAGGGTTGAAGGTCTACCGTAGGGGTAAGAGGCAGAAGGGTGTAGGGATATTGAGAGATGAAACAATAAGAAAAAAGTATAGTTAAGAATTTTGAAGATTTGGTAGAGATAGATAGAGGTAAAACCCAATAATTTCATTTCACATAGCTTAGTAGAGCAAGTAATCTACAATACATTTGATAGACATGCTCAAGACAAAGGAAGATGTATACATCTACTAGGACGTTAGCCCAACACAAATCAAGACTATGGCTTAGTATATACACTGATACATGATTTATCTCCATTGAATATAATCCAAAAGTTATGGGTAACACCTCGAAATTTCATACATACATCAATCTACTTATGGTAGATGATAGGTAGCATTCATTGTTGTTGTGCTGCTATGTGGACACAGTATGAAAAATCATGGAGTGCATCATCATCCACTTTTCTTATTGATCTAGAGAGTCAATGACATATTAGTCATTATTAGTGCCCATAGTATGGATGGTTCAACAATATGACATTTTTGAATAAATTTAGTCTATTTTTGATATTTTGAATATTATTTAATGCAAATATCCAAAAAAGGTATAGAAAACTTCTAAAATAGGGTGATATGCAGAAAGCAAGTCACTTTTCAACAAGTTTGGGAGATTTCATGCAAAAAGAGGGCTTTTGGATTTGTGCGGGATGCGATCATAGTGTTTAGGCAGCAAACAATGCTTTGGACGGGAAGAATAAGAAGGAGTGATTGGGGAGAATTCTGAGCAGGTGTTTTGGGGTTTTACCCCCCTTTTGGAGCCAGCAAAACCATCATATTTTTGGTCTGAGTAGCAAAGAAAAAGCTAGTGTTTGATGCGTGTTTTTGGTCTAAAAAGGGGCTCCAAGAGATCTAATGCTTGGAGATTGCTTCCAAGTAGTAGTAGTGCTGTAATTCTCAGATTCTATCAATACATAGTGCTTTGAATTATTGAGCTTTGTCTTTATATTGTGTAAAGGCTTTTCAGATTTGAATCTCTTGCATATTCTTTTTCTTCTCTTCTACCTCCTATTCTCTACTTCCTTCTCTATCTGACCCTTGGCGGATACGACCTTTCAACTAAAACCCCTCTGACATTGGTGAACCCGATGTGAAGGATCGTCGCTCGGAAGGAAAGGTAGGAATGGAGAACCTTTAACATAGTTTCTAGTATGTTTTGTAGCAGTTTAGTGCAAAATATGAGCGTGCTTATGTAGGTATAACAACAATAATAGGTGATGCAGGCTTCTACTCAAATAGAAACTATTGTGATAAATACTCTAGAGGCAGTAGAGCGTGAGATGAAGTTGTTTAATGGTAAGAATGTATCTAGATATTTGCATACCTATGCTCAAAATATGGAGTTCTTTGGGGTGGCTCAACTTGCATGGAGCTGGTATTTTGTATGGGTCATTGTTATAATACATGAATTGAAAGCCCAAGTTATTGAATTGTACATGTAGGATGATGACTGGTTAGCTTTCAAGAAGACACTCTAGAGAGAATTTTACATTGAAGATACCAGTTTGATTACCCACAATAATTTCAAAGAGTAGATTCTAAAATCCAATAAGGGTCTTGTGGCTATAGAGTTATTAAGAGAATTTGAAAGTTGGTTTGAGTAGTTAGATCTTGTAGAATAGTATGCTCTTACAAGTTAGAAAATTAAATTGTTTCTACAAGCGGCAGATCCTGAGATTCAAGAGAAGCTTGATAATTTGTTAGAGGATCAAGCTATAGAGACATGGCTTAAAACAGAGTGGAGGCATGTTAAGGATGCTGCTACTGCACTAGTGAAAAAGCATAGAAGAAGAGAAAGATTGCATGTATCTAGCTTGCCCACTATTATGAGCAAAAATTAGTATTCTGTAAGCCACCTACTTCTATGGCTAACCCTATGGCTACACCTATTGTTCCTACTACTGTTAGGAAAGTTGTATTAGATGGATTAGTTAAAGGTATGTGGGATCTTTAGTTTGAAGTTCGTAAAATTGGATGAGAAAGGACAAGAGGAAAGGGAACGAGTAGTAGCCCTAAACGAGGGAAAAGTTGTATATGGTGTGATAATTTATAGCATGAAAGGAAGATTGTGCTGCTTATCAAGAGGCCTTGGCATAACATCTCATCTTTTGGAAAGATGGAAAGATCCATGCACAAGAAATGGGATTATCTCTTGCTTTGAATTTTGGAAAAGGAGTTATGCAAAAGTTGTTAGAAGACTTGGCTATTTGAAATGCTTGTGCGGCTGCACATGCTGCTACTTTTGGTTTACAGTTGGATAGAATGCTTGGCCAAGTGATGGTTGGTCCAAAGGTTGTGATATAGACACATGCTTTGCATGCAGCTAAAAAGAGAAAAGTTACTGATAGTGAAATGTCTCATGTAGGGCAAGACATTCATGACATAATTAGTTGAAAATCATTGGTAGATGCATATTTAGCAAAAGTGCAAAATACGAATGTACAAGTGAAAGAAAAACAAAAGAGATATAAAGATACTTTAGGAATATCTAAGAGAGTAACAAGAAGAAGTGTGGATCAACCTAAAGTTGCAAATCATCCACCTCTCGAGCATGTTATGAAAGAGGTTGGGTAGGAGCAAAAATGCAAAAGCAAACAAGAGTTTAAAAAGAAGGGCAAGTAACCAGGATATAAGATATAATTTGATATTAAGATAGCCACCGATCTTAAGAAGGTTCTTGAATAATAGATTTTAAATTGTCAAGTAGAATTCACTTTAGGAGAGGTACTTGTGGCATCACCAACAAGCAAGAATTTCATGACGAAATCATTCACATAATTAAGAGGAAGCATGAATTTCTTGGAGATACCACTAGTGCATTGCTGCAGTTTGAAGAGAAAACTTATTTGTTGGGATTTTGGGATGAATATAAGCTTAATTTAAGTGTTGGTTTATCAATGGGAGGATGTTGCTAATCAATGGGCAGCATGTGAAAAAGAGAAGAAAGTGGCTGAAAATGCATTGTCCTATAGCAATATGCATGGTGGAGTAAGGTAGATGCAATAGTATAGGGAAGAGACTCTAGGATTTATTCCTCAAAGTCATTACAGAAGAAATCACTGGGCAAGGGCTACCATTGAAATGGTAGTGAAAATAGAGGAGCGTGAAACTCCTTGTGTTGCTTTGCTTGACCATGGTGTCATGTTGCTACGCAGACACAATGTGAGAAACTCTAGAGTGCATCGCCATTCAGCTTTCTTATTTGTAGAGGAAGCTTACGCTCAATCGCCAAGACCCACAGACCGCTTATTGTTTCAAGCATTTCAAGGAGCTCTAATGGCTATCTCTCACCTAGCCAATGCACCGTCGATCCTACGAGTGTAGTGAGCTTACATTGATGCCGATATGAGTTGCCTCCTCTCTCACACACAACGGTAGCTCCACGATCCTAGATGCTAGCTCAAGCATCCTCAAGCCTCCTTCATCTCCAAGCTCAATCCACCATAGCCTCGCACATGAGAAAAGAGAAGAGAAAAGAAGAGAAGAAGAAAAGAGGAGATGGTGAAGAGCTTCACCCTCTTGATCCCTCACTCCCACACACTCACTCTCTCACACTCTCACACTCCCTCTCTCAAGAGTACACACAAGCAAGGAGAAGAGAAGAAGAGAAGATGAAGAAAACTCTTGTTAGCCACACACCAAAGAATGAGCTTCCATTCACTTTTTGAACTTTATATACAAGCCCTAAAATCCCATGGGCACCCATCCTTCTTTTACATGATCGACCGTTATGGCAAGGTCCATTCTCTATTTCCTCTTCTAGCCTTATGCCTCTAGTCTACACGCGTCTAATATTTTACACTTGGCATAGGAGGACCCATGGGCACCCATCCCTTTTTTACATGACTGGCTGTTGTGGCAAGGTCCTTTCTCTATTTCCTCTTCTAGCCTTATGCCTCTAGTCTACACCCGTCTAATATTTTACACTTGGCACAGGAGGGAGTCTGGCACTCTTTTACACGAGTTTTTGGAGTTTTTTGAGATGCCTTTCATTTAAAATTACGCTTTTGGCCCCAACTTAGCTTTAGAGACCGCCTGTGTGTCTTTGCTCTTTTTCCATCCCTTTTTTTATTTTTCATTCATTTTTCTGCCTTCTTGATAGGGGTTAACATTACTCCCCTCTGAGACGGGTGCCTGTCCCATGGCACTTTTGGCTATTGTTGGGGTTTAATAAGCAGTTGGAAAAGTAGTCCTGTGAGGGTAGGGCCACATGTAAACTCAGGTGCTTGTGGAATCTTGGTAATGATGTTTGTTGGAGAAGCCAAATGGATATCAAGTGGATGATGGGGGCCTCCGAAGTCGGTGGTTTGTCGCCTTTGTGATGCCTGAAAGGAAGAGGTGCGGTGCTCTACCTAAGGGGGGTGTCTATCTTATTGTGTAGTGAATTGTGCTCATGCTAGTGGAATGGGGAGTTGGGTCTAACCACAGGCTATCTTGGGTGATGTCCCACAGTTGAGGACCCCATTCGTGCAAAGGGAGGTGCAGTACAAGTAGCTAAGGGTGACATATAGACTAATCATAGGCGAGTGTTACCTCCCTAGGTATGTCCTGCCCTTGATGGGCCCTAAGTGTGAAGTGGAGGAGCAAAAAGGGCTAGGGGGTTAGGAGCAAAACCACCTGACCGAAGCCACTAGGCACACCTAACTTGAGGACCCCTAGGTGCAGTGATCATGCTTTATGTGGTGCTAAGTGCTTCTGCAAGTGAGTTGTTTTTTCCATTTCGTGTGTAATGTTATTTTTGCTTTTCCTTTCATGATTTTCTTTTTCTCTCTTTCTTCTTCTTTTTTTTAAAAAAATAATAGTATTACACTAGTAGAATGATAGCCAATGCCTAATTCTCATCATCTGAATTAGGCGAAGAAGGGGGTCGGATGGATTTTCTCAAAAATTGATAGCTTTACATGTATCCTTTCAGATTCATGAGGACGTGGAGGGAGGTGGTGGAGAGGAAAGAATGATTGCATCTAGTGAACTGGCTGTCGTTCATGTCTTCCAGGAGAGCTAGGAAAAAAGAGGGGAGGAGGCTAGCCCTCATCATCAGATGTGCCATGGCACAGCTGTCGATGGCATTAGGGTCAAAGAATAGGGGAGGCAGGCCACATTCTTATGGAGTCGGATCCTACTTAAGTAATAATTTAAGTAACCTAAGATAATTACATGTAGTTATGAAAGCTGGATCGAGGCATGAAGAGAAATCCGCGAGGAAATGCATCATGGAGTCATCCAAGCTTTCTGAGTTGAAGAGGAGGGCATGTTCAAAGGAGACAACATTAGAGTTGTAGATGATAGGAAAATCATAACGCCCATAGAGGGTGGCATCAAAATCCACACCTACCCTACGAGGGTACCGTATGAACGTGGGGTTGTTCCTCTCATAGGGCAGGGTGTTGCAAAAAGCCATCCAAGTAAGCATGCTGATGTCGCACACCCGCCTCCTCCATAGGGGTTGGCAGTTATATCCCTGTACAGTATGTGGTACTTCAAACACTTTGTTTTGCCAAAACTCAGCTTCTTCATTTCCCCAAAGAGTGGGGGTCTTCTCCCTTTCCTCCAGGCACTTCTGTCCTAGTCAACTACCAATCGTGATCACCTCCTCCATCACCTTGAGCAGTAAGACCCTCCGCAGGCTATTGGGCATGAGGAAGCTGAAGGTGAATGGGTCTTTTTCTCTTTCCTGCCACTCCCAAACTACCAGCTTTGCGTGGAATCCAGTGGGAATGTCATCAAGGCAAGGTGGGAGGGGTGCAGACGGGACTGACTTGGCCCTTAGTTGCTTTCTGGTTTCTTCAACTAACTTTCTCCGTCTTTCCTTGAGCGCGGCTTGTCTCTCCGTAGATGGATCAACCTATTGTTGCTCTTGGGAATGCGGTGAGAGGGGTTGTGGGATCACCTCTTCTCTGAATCTCCCCATATCAAATTCAAGCTCAGCCTCCTTCCCTTGCCAGTCTCCTTGTTGTGCTCCTTCTTCAAAGTTTATTATTGCATCAATTTCTTGGGTGGTTAGGCCGGCTAGTAGCACATACTTTCGTTGCTCTTCTAGGCTCAGCCTAACCTTCACAGGTTGGGGTGGCATCTGTGGCCTTGCGTGTAGAGCTCTGCGAGCGATACTGAGTTTTTTATGTATCACCTCCAATGACTCTCCTTCTTCTGGGCGGGTGGTGTCCATTAGTGTGTTAATGAAGGCCTTTTGCTGGGCACTGAAGGCTATTTGGACGGCTTCTTCTTTGCTCTCTACGAGGATCTTTTCTTTCTCTACCAAAGCGAGGCTTCGTGCCAGTGCCTTCACCCTTTTTTCATTTTGCACTGCCCATTCCTCTGCTCTCTTGTTCATCTCTTCCATGCTCTCTCCCTATTTCTGTACCAGGGTTACAAGCTTCTACTCTTGGTCTTTCAGTTCCCTGCTCATGTTCTCTTACTCTTTCTTTCCCAAGCATAGCTAATTGGTCATAGACTCGATCTCCTTTTTCTGCTGCTCCATCTCTTCCTTTCTCTCTTCTTCTTTGGCATTCAATTCCTCCATCATTTACTCGATGTTGACAGTTTTCGCCTCCAATTCCCCATGTTGCATCAGGAGGAGCTTATACTCTCGTTGCATCTACACCAATTCCTAATTTTCATCCTCCAGCCACTACTTATAGCTCTCCTCCATGTCCTCCTTGGCCTTCAATTCCTGTTTGAGATCAAAGATCTCTCTTTGTTGCATGGCTATTATGCGGGTCTTTTTGAGCTAGAATGCAGCTACCGACTCCTTTTCCGCCACCAACTTAGCCATAGCTATCTTCTTTTCCTCCTTAGTCTTCTCCTGTTGGGAGAACATCTTGGCGACGTACTTATTATAATTGGCTACTGGCGTCACTATTGTGTGGATTGGAGTGGCTGAGGCCTCCACTTTTCTGACGTTTCTGCTTCTATCTGGACTCAGCATCTATGGCTGGTCTCTTTTGCCGCGTGGCCATGGTCTCCATGCTCTTTTCTTGGGCCATTTCTTTATTAATAAAATATTGCATTCATGCCACAAAGTTGGAGACATCTGCATTCGTGGGGATACTAGGGGTGAGGGTGGTTGGTTCTGTGGGAGGCAACATGAGGGTAGGGATAGGGTGGATAAGGGCCTTGCCTTTGCCTTCAAGGACAGCGGGCGGTGTGATTTCTGGTACCTGTGTGCTAGAACTAGGCCCTTCTTGCCTCAGTGGGCTCAAGGCTCCCAAATCATTGGCCCTACTCTGTTGCTCGATTGATCGGTGTGTAGCTTCAGCCAAGTCCTCCTCCTCCTTCCTTCTCAGTTCCTTTTCTTCCTCAACAACTCTTCTTTTCCTTTCTTCTTCAGTTGTCCTGCATTCTTCCTCCAATTTCTCTTTTCTTTCTTTTCTTTCCTTTTCCTCTCCTCCGCCTCCTATTTCGATACCTTTTTAGCCTTGTTGACTTTTTCCTTTGCCTTTTCTTCTTCTTGTTTCTTCTTCTTCTCCCTCTCCTCGGTCTCCTTGAGGGATTCTCTTTTTGCCATCTCCAAATTCTCTTTCTCCTTCTTGCGGCCTTCATCCTGCTTCTTTTTCTTTTGTGCCAACTTCTTCTTGGGTTTCTTGGCCTACCTTTTTGCCCGATTATTCTTCTTATTCCTGCCCTTCCTCATCATTCTCGGTCCTGTCACTGGAGCTCTCTTGGTCCTGGTGAGGAGGTGACCTGTCACGTGTTTCTCCTTCTCCTTCTTCTGCATCTTGTGTCTCCTTCACTGCCTCCTGGATGAGCGCAGTCAAAATACTTCCATAGCCAATGAATGAGGCCTTGGACAAGGCCTTCTTTCTTTTTGTGGCCTTGGAAGCTGGAGACTCCCCACCTGCTAGTGTACTTCCTAAAGCTAGTGCTTTAGCCGCCTCGTCAATGGTTTTGCATACATATCCATTCCAGTCGACTTCATCCAAGGGTGTGAGCTGCTACATTCTCTAGCACAGGCACGTTGATTTGATGCATTAAGGAGTTGTGGCATTGGCTGGAGAAGAGCGTGTGCACTAGCTTCGCTTGTAGTCTAGCTTCCGCATCAGGAATGTCCTAGATGCTGATGCCGTCATTAGTTAGCACATCCTCCCTTTTCATTTTCAGCATGGCATAAAATCCCTCTTATGCTTTTTCTCTATCTTCGACTCCAATCCCAGCGCCTTCTCCACCAAGGCCGGGTTTAAGTGAACTTGCACCTATTTAGCATTTTTCTCCCCTTCCCACCATCACGGTGCCGCACTTCTGGTCAAGGTCGTATGTCTTAAGAAACTCCACACACTTCGTGTGGTTAAGCTCTTGCGCAAATTTCTCAAGGTACTTGGTGAGGTTGCATTGCTCGATGACTCTCTTGGCCGCTTCCTCCTTGGCCACCACACCCTCTATGTTATGAATGGTTTGGAACTTGAGCTGGTTGTAGGCGCGGTTTTCAAGGGTGATGCAGTATTGCGTTCTTTCCTCCTCCGTGAATGAAAGTCGGTGGGTGCGGTCTTGTTGGGACATATTTTGTTCATGTCATGATCCCAACTTTCCATTAGTGCTTTTAAAATAATAATTTATTGAAAAATTCATAATTTGTTGGAAAAGAAAGACTCTATATGTTTATTGAATGAAAGCATTAAAATCCAATCTAATGTAGAATCTTCCCTTTAGACTTTAACTTTTTACCCTTTATTTCAAAGTTCTCGTGCCATTTTTCGTGCCTCGCTCATTGTTTACATGTTTATGCGTTTTGCTTGATTTTTCTTGGTTTTAATTTGTTTCACCTCACCCCCTCCCCTTCCAGCTCGAGAAAAATCCTAACTAGGATTGAAGGTTAGGAGGTCAAGGGCATTCTGCAATGGATCTAGGAGTTACCAGCGTAGGAAGCAAGTATAGAAATTGGGGTTGTACTCTAACTGAGCTTCGCGGTCTAGATCAAAAGTGATGGGACCTAAAATGGGTTGGCACTGGCTATGGCACTAGCGGACCTCATGCATATGACAGACAACCCCATCACACGGCCTCGCGGGCTAGGAGCATCTAAAACTCACTTTGCACTAAATGCTTATGACGATTTTGTATTTGTATCCAATATGTAGTCCAACGTTCACCTTCCCTTCTCCTCAGAGGGAGATCCCATAACATATAGGCATAATGCCTCATAATACACACATAGAGAAGCACCCCTCGGCTAATTGCCACAGCTCCACTGCGACTCTCCTACACCTCGAGGATTGGCCCCAAGATGCATCGCTAACACATATAACATTCGCACAAACTCCACTCTTTTATAATTCAACATTCCAGGAGATTTTAATTTTCCTCACAAAACTTTTCCCAACGGAAGCACCCGTCTAAACCTATAGCTTAGGTTTCCTATCCTCTCAGCGTTGGTCAAAGTTTATCAAACAATTGCAATGCATTCTAGGAGATACCACGTGTGTGGCATGCTAGATGCAAGGTGTATGACGATTGTGCACAACCATTTTATGATTAAAAAACCAGCCATGTGAGGTGTGGAAAACAGCCCTTTCATGAATTTTAACTAAGTGTTACGTGCTACGCTGCTTTAAAGACTAGCACCGAAACTTTCGTGCTACTAGTGCCTATATTTAATTATGGAATGATCCCTAAATTCTATGCACAAATAGAGAAATTAGAATTTGTATCTTTTTAGTAATTAGATCGTCGCACAAACTTTATCCCCCCTTCACCGTTTAAGTGTTGCTGCGGTGCATAGGTATAAATGGTTGTTTTGTATCATTTTTGTATGTAAAAACCAATAAAAACGTACTATAACACAAAAGACAAGGGCAAACTGAGAATTGACCTCATGCTTTAACCTCTCCAAACATTCACACACATAAATCTTATTTTTTCATATTTTTTAGCGCAAAAATCCCAATTTTCTCTATTTTTTGCTATTTTCCTATTTATTATTCATAAAAAATATGTATTTTTTGGTTTATTTGTGTTGGCTTATATTTTGACTGAAAATTAACATTTTCTCTGAGTTTATCCCATTTCCACTCCTTTCTTCCAACTCAAAATCGAAAAAACCACTAATTTCCATTGAAAATGACATTTTACAGGTTTTAAAGAATTAATAACCGCTCTAAATCATCACGGGTTCTGCATTTCTATAGTTACAGCCATCGAGCATGATGCAAACAAGGTTCAAGAAAAATTCATCGCATATGAACAACATTTGGACCATGAAGCAACAAAAACAAGCAAATTTCTTCATAAAATTGCGTGTTTTTTAATAATTATTCTGGGCAACCCACAGACTGATCAACAACCATCCTTCAGTGCTAAACCTCTTTCTTCACCCTCCTCTTCATCTTGGAGCAATCCGATCACAGCTGGACAAGCATCCTTCAGCCCCTCTTCTTCTTGATTCTTGCACATGAATTGCCTCTATGCAAGAGAGAGAGGGAGGAGAGAAAAAGACTGGTTTTTTGTCTCTTTGCTCAGTGCATCATTCCTCGCATGGTCTGGAGCGATCGGAGGCGTAGAGAATCTTCATCCCACAGCCAAGAGGGTTCCTCTCCATTTGCCTGATCAAAAAATGATGATGAAGGGGGGGAAAATGGGGCGCAAATAACTGACCCCCCCCCCCCTCTAACGTTTCAAATCGTGAGCTTTTTAAGCTCTTAATTAGAGCTTTAAGCTTTAAAGCTCAAAAAAACTAGTTCATGACTTGGATTTCACACTGCACGAAAGTGGTTTTTTCAGTTTTGAGGGGGCAAATGACATCAAAATTGAGATCCATCTGGACGAGTGGTTCCGTGGCATCGAAATCTACAAAGCTGGGCCCCATCACGCTCTTCCCAGCTTCCCGATCCAGTAGCTATTTCACAACCCTGAACCTTGCGGGGATTAAATGGGCTATCAAATGACCTCAAAATGGAGATCCGAGACTTGCATTGGATTCCTGACGCCATTTTTCGTTTAGGAAAACTCCAACTCAGCCAAAATTAGTACTAGCACTTTAGGGATTTAACGCTTAAAATTGTACTGTTTGCCACCGCCGCCTTTGATGAAGTCTATTTTTTCCTTGATATTTGTAAATTTTGGCTATTTTTAAGCACTTATCGGCATCA
>NW_028230319.1:0-13660 GCF_053477565.2 Lygodium microphyllum | reverse complement strand
TCCGCGATTACGGGGTACTATTCCATTCCATTCCGGAACGAAAATACAAAAATACAAAACGTGGCGTGGCGTGGTGTGGTGGTGGTGGTGGTGATTCCGTTTATAAAAAAAAAATTGAAGATTCCATTTTTGTATTTTTTTTTTTTTTTTTTTTTTTTTTTTTTTTTTTTTTTTTTTTTTTTTTTTTTCTTTCTTTTCTTTCTTTTTTTTTTTTTCTTTTCTTTCTTTCTTTCTTTCTTTCCTTCCTTTTTCTTTCTTTCTTTTTAACATTTTAAGTCTTTGTATCTGTAAGTGAATGGTGCAAAGACCTAAAAAAAGCTTTGGTAAAGTTGTGGTATCAAAAGAGAGTTGATAGCTTTTGAAAATCTTGTCCAAAATGGTGTAGCAATTAATAGGACTATTCAAGAAAGGGTCTACAATATGCTTTCTAATGCTAGTCTCACTAATAGGTTTTGGGCTGAAGCTATGAAGGCAACCGTGAACTTTATCGATTAGTCTCCTAATAAGCCATTGGTTGGCAAAATTCTGGAGGAGTTATGGTCTAGAAAGAGACCTAATTATGAGCAATTACACATCTTTGGTTGTGAAGCATTTATGCATGTACTTGAGGACAAACATGGTAAGCTTGATCCTAAGAGTAAGAATTCTATATTTCTTGGATATGGAGATTCTTAATAAATAGGCTATCACTTATAGAATCCTAAGTTTACCAAGGTAGCACGCAACCATAATGTCATTTTCAATGAAGATAAGATACATAGGTAGCTCATTAAAAGACTTGAGATCCATGAGAGGGTAGTGTTCCAAGAGGATGGACAACCATTGCATGGGCAAGATGTATGGCATATCCTACATTATGTAAGGCTTGGACAGTCAGCTAATGTTAAGATGGGAATGCCTGAATAGCTAGATGGCCTCATGTTTTACAAGATGGACATGTGGATAGCCACAAGCTCCCATTAAGCTAGTTTTACGATGGTCTACACGGGTTTCAAGACCACCAATTAAATACACTCCATCTCTAGACTATGTCATGATTATGGACTATGACGAGCCTTCTTATTATGTTGATGCTATGATTGGGGATGATAATCATAAGTAGAAGAAGTCTATGTCGTCAAATATGGATTATTTAATGAAAAATGCTACTTGGAAGTTAGTTCTTTTACCTAAGGCAAACATGTGCTACCATGAAAGTGGATCTACAAGTTGAAGGTATATCCAACTTATGCATTTCCTAACTATAAGGCAAGATTCATAGCCAACGGGTTCAAACAAGAGAAGGGGATTGACTTCAATGGCATCTTCTTGACAATAGCCCAAGACAACTAGCCTTTGTACAATACTTGCATTGGTTTTATCAAGAAAGACATGGATCTTATTAGGACATTTATATACCACAGCCTCAAGGTTGTTGTGGAAGGTAAGAAACAATTAGTATGTAACCTACATAAAAGCTTATAGTGTTTATCAAGGTTTATGAATGATAACCTTAAAGATCTTCTTACAAATAATTTACCTTCAGATAACTTTACACACTACAAATGTTAATGGGAATCGAAAAATATATTCATTTTCTTCTTATACTCTTGCAAAGGCACATTCGCCTTTAAGTGGGAGGTTTTTGGGTAAAGGCCATGGCCAATAGTCGAGCATACATCCCTTATATAAGTGCATATTATAGAATCATATATAAGGGAAGATAGCAAAGAACAAGGATACCATTAGTTGTATCTACAAAACTCTATTGTTTGTTTTTCTCTCTTTCAACCCTCTTGCATTCCATAGCTTCTCCCTTGCATCCCATCATTTAAACAACAAGAGCTTGCTCAAAAGCATGTCATAGAGATGATTTAATTTAAACATTACCTCAAAAATCCTTGAGGACCCACATAAATTTTGTTTCCTCTTGCAAAATCTCTTGCACATCCACACTCCCTAATCCATAATGGCATGGGGATTCAACAATAACTTGTTCGTGGAAAACCCAAAAATATCGTAGTACCTTCTTTGTGTCTACATACATGTCAATAATGCATTCTTCATCAAAGTCCCAAAGATTATGTTGATTATGTTTCACATATTCCCTGAGCCAAGTATTTGCAAAATCTAGCAAACGTTCCCTACCTAACTCTTGTGAATGGTCCAATTGACTAGCAACTTGGGCATTAGAAAACATTTGAGGCAAGTGCAAATGTAAGTCATCATCTCCATACACACAATCACTTGCAACATGCTTGTTGCATTTGATTAAACAATTAAGAATCAGTGTGTTGTACCATCTCTTTTTCATATTTGTTTAGACCCAAGTCAGCCAACTACTTGGTCAATAGTAGACATGTTCATTCTAATATCAACCACATTTATTGTTGCCCATCGGTCTAGTTAGCCATAAGCATTTGCACTAGGCATGTGGGCAAGTCATTGCTTTAGCTCTCACAAAATTCTTTAGGGCTACCTTATTTGCACGGCTGCCCAACTATGGCCATATATCTCTTCACACTTAGGTTTGCATGCTCGTCTATAAGACAATGCACATGTAAGTCATGCATGTGATAAATAATACATGATCTCATGCATAGGGCTAACTCACCCCATGAATGTAGATAGCACCTTGCTCCACTTGGTTGGAGTGGCTTGTTTTATTTTAATCAAGGAGGAGGGTAGGACCATTAATACACAAGGTATGGCTTTGAAGAAAAAGTTTTGAAGTTCAAGACTATAGTAATCACTAGCCCCAAATGTCATCATGTAGTGTCTTAGCTCAACATCAACTTCATGAATATAATATTGGTGATCATGTTTGTTATGATCGGAAGCACTATCATAGAGAAAGATTCATGAACATAGCTTGAAGAGAAGCTAGGTGTCCCGGAGAAGCGTATGTTATAAACAAAAATGATAATCCCTCATCTCATGCTAGTAATACAGTACCTTTTGGGTTTTATTATGATGAGTTTGAGCTTACAAGCCTTTTTATCCAATTATACTTGTTTAGGGTTGGCAACATTACCTAATGGTAACGCTTTCCTCATGAACGAATAAGAATTGCTTTTAGTTATCCTTTTCACTTATGGGACTATGGAACTCAAAACCATGGTTTAGCATGCTTATATATTGATAACTTTAAAAATGTAAGATTTGAGTTGTAAAGATAAGCCATTCATGATTATATATCGATAACTTTACTATACATTTTTTAAGTATGCAAAATTTTGGACCAATTGGGTTTTGGGGCACAGCTGCATACCCATTTTTTACCTTTTGAGATATCAAAAGGCTGGTTTGTGGCCTCGATAGGACATAGTCTTTCTTTGATTGGTGTTCTTCCACTTGCATATCCATTGACCTTGGGAATAAGTTTTTCATTGAAATTGCACGTTTTTGGACTAACCATGAGCCTTCCATGATCCCCAATGTAGATGACACGGATTGGTGCTAAGATAATGTCAAGCTAGACTTAGTCCAATACTTGGCTTGCCTTTTCAACACACGAGGGACTTGATTTGCAGGTGGCTTAATGATTTACTTATTGACATTGGAAATCATTGAGTCATTTGTTGGAATCCAATCGAGGTTGAAGGAGGTAGCTTGCAAACTTGCACAATTGTTAGACGACCATGACCTCGAGTAACACCACTCTACAAACCACCATAGAAGATTGGCTAAACACCTCCTTGGTTTTCTACTCACATGAGGTAGACCATTTTCATCTTGAGCAAGATTTGAGATCCTCTTAGATTTCACTGAAGTGAGAACTTCCCTTGCGGCATTGAGAATGAGATATGTACTTATACATGTGGGTACTCAAGTCCAAAACTTGAGTAATGACTCTCAACCCAAGGCACTAATCTATGTTGAGATGTCAAGCTCAACACGAGCTTACACTCATGTGCTTGGATGACCAATTTGCATTCATATCATTGACATGGTTGGTACCTACATTATCATATCATTCTAGTGATACTTTATAGCTAGACATCAGTTAGTCCATGTGCCTAGTTATGGGATATCTATTTAGTCATCTTTATAGTTAACATGTTTACACTATGGATCGCTTATATATTCAGCTTCTTATCTTGTGTACATTCTCTTTGTGTGTTTTATGTCTTGCAAAAGCTAAATTTCTCTCTCTCTTCCCCACCTTTTCATGGTATCAGAGTAGCATTCAAGTAAGAAGCTATGAGCCACAAGCACAAGAGTCTACAAGGAAACCCTACTATATATGGACTACACCTATGGAGATCTCTCTCATATAATCTCTAATTAATGAATGGTCTTTGAGTGTGCAGATCTTTTATCTATGCTTGTGTGGTTGAATTCATGTTTTGGGTGTGTTTTGGCCCACCATTCAAGAGTTTGAGGCTACTCATATGTGAATTTGGTAAGATTTACAAAGTCTATAAATCTTGTAATTTTGCAAATAGTTTGCAAGTATTGGGTATGGTAGATAGTATATGGATATTATAAAAATTTATAGTTATTACTCAAGGTATGTGTTAACCATAGCATAAGAAAAAGTGAAAAAAGTGAAAAAGTGCAAGTCGGGACCTAAAAGAGGTGGCCCAGAAGGAAATTAGACACAACAGAAGAAGCATGAAGGAAACGGCTAAAAGTGCAGGGGTGGTCTCAAAAAGCTAAGGCAAAGGCGAAAGTGCGCTTTTAAATGTGAGGCGCCCCTAAAACTCTTTGTAAAAGAGTGCTAGGCTCCCTCCTGTGCAAACTGTAAAGGTAGATGGGTGGTAGGAAGGGAGCTAGGAAAATAAGAGGACAATGGAAAAGAGGGCCTAGCAGCCATGTAAAAAAGAGGATAAGAGGATGACCACCCAAAAAGGGATTTAGGGTTTTATATATATAAAGTTGAAAGTGAATGAGGAGCACGTTCTTTAGTGTGTGGCAAAGTGGGGTCATCTTCTTCTCTCCTTCTTGCTTGCTTGTGTGCTTGAGAGAGGGAGTGAGTGTGTGACGGTGAGGGATCTTGGAGACAAGAGAAGAGAAGACGAGAGGAGATGATGGAGATCTTCACCTCCAATATCCTTCACCCTCACACACTCACACTCTCACACTCCCTCTCTCAAGCACACACAAGCAAGCAAAAAGGAGAGAAGAAGATGAGTCCACTTTGTCACACACCAAAGAATAAGCTCCTCATTACTTTTTAACTTTATATACAAAATCCTAAATCCTTTTGGGCGGTCATCCTCTTATCCCCTTTTTTACATGGCCGGTATACCCTCTTTCCCATTGTCCTCTTATCTTCCTAGCTTCCTTCCTACTGCCCATGTACCTTTACAATTTGCACAGGAGGGAGCCTAGCGCTCTCTTATAAAGAGTTTTAGGGGTGCCTCACATTTAAAAGTGCACTTTCACCTTTGCCTTAGCTTGTTGAGACCGCCTTTGCGCTTTTGGTCGTTTCCCTTCTTACTTCTTCCGTTGTGTCCAATTTCCTTCTGGGCCACCTCTTTTAGGTCTCAACTTGCACTTTCTCACTTTTTCTACTTTTTCTTGTGCTATGGTTAACATTATCCCCTCCTAGCCTAGTGCCAGTCCCACGGCACCGATGGGTAGTAATTTAAAGGTGGGATGGATGTAGCCTAGTGGCTTTTTGAGTTTGTATACAAGCCCTTGCGGGGATGGTGTCGGGTGGATCGGCCCTTGAAATTGAAGATGGTGTGGGGCCTGGTCCTTTGTTGACGCGGATGTGTCCTTTGAAATTGAAGATAAAGTTGGGATGGGTCCCTCTTTGCCCCCACTAACCTTGAGTGGATATGTCCCTTGAAATTAAAGATCGTGTTGGACGGATCCTTCATGGAGAATGGTAGATGGACGGCTCCAATTTTGAAATTGACAATGGTGTTGGATAGATGCCTCCTCGCGCCTTTCAAGGGTGCTATGACTTGAGCTTAACATGGCTTCTCCTTATTCCCTTCAAATTGCCTTACCCCTTCACCTATGCACGTGTAGACTTTCCCACTTGTACAGGAGGAAACCCTACATTTTTTATAAAATGAATTAGTGAGAGTGGATTTTAAAGCCGTTAAAGTGTGGGAAAGAAGCGGAGGAGTGCAAATTCAAGGCGATAATTGAACCTCGTTGGAAGTAGTAAAGGCGATTTTGGCAATTTTTACAAGTGATGGAAGACGAGATTTGAAAGTGGTTTCGAAGAGTAGTTGCGGATTTCTCATAATTTTTTTAGATTCCGGATCGAGCTAGAGCAAGTGATCGATAGTTCGGGACCTCAAGACGAACTGGTTAGATTTTTCACAACTTGAAATGGAGGACGGAGAGTGGAGATTCGAAAGGTGGACATGACAAAGGCCAAAATAGGCCACACTATTGGAACTTTGGGCACAGCCCTTTGGGGGGGCCTTTGGCCTCTTAAAGTATTTCATTTTGTTGGGGGGGGGGGGGGGGGGGGGGGGCGTTTTTCAAAATGGCATGATGATAGCTTGTCGCCCCCCCAATTCCACACCAAATTGATGGAGAAGGTTATTTTGGGCTTGTAAGCAACCCCCCCCCCCCCCCCCAAAACAAAGATTAGCTATGGATTTCTTCAAATTTTCGCCTTTGATCTCTAGTCTTCATTTGCGTAATGGCTACCTGGTTGCAAAGAATAGAAATCATTATTTCTCTCTCCTCCTCCTCTTTCCTCTAAGGGGTTGATCACATGCAGAGAATCAAGAAGAAGAGGGGATGAAGGATGCTTGTCCGACATGGACCAGATTTCTCTAAGATCAAAAGGATGCTAAGAGGCAATGCCCAACACTATTGGGAAATTGAGGATGGGTACGTTGGCTAACTCAAACCCATTTAAAAAATCATGCAACATGCAAATAAGCGGTATACTCAAATTTTACAAAGGAATTTCATTGTTTTAATATTTGATGGCTTTAATGATGGTGCATGGAAAGCAAATTTGTATAAATTATGTTTGAAGTATGTTTGAGGGCTTCACATGATTAAACCCAAAATCCGTAGTTGTACATGGTCATAATTAATAAGTTAAAACCCGAAATGCATATTTTAAAATGAAAAATGAGGGTTTCTTCCAATTCGGGGGTTGGGGAATGTAGTTCATATGGGAAAAAAAACTGATAAAATCCATTGTTCAATCAATAGAATAATTATAAAGCTATTATAGAGCAATGCGCTTATAGTGATCAGTCAAGACATATAAATAAGAAAATACCGCATTTTTATGAACAAATAAATGAGAAAAAATAGAGAAAATAAGGAACATTTTAGTTTTTGCACCTAAAAAATTAGGAACAAATATATTTTATGTTTGTGAACGTATGACAAGGCTTGAACATGAGGGATCAAGCCTTATTTCTATGTTAGAGTATGTTTTTATAGTTTTTTACATGAAAAACTACATAAAAATGAACGTTACACCTATCCAACGAATGCAAAACATAAATGGTAGGAGGGAAGAGGGATTGTAAAAGTGAGTGGTCATTGAATTTTTTTTAAATTATGATTTATTTAATTATGCAAGCATATAGGTCGATCACTATTTGAATTTAAGAGAGACTAGTAGCATGAGAAAACTTGGTGCTAGTCTCTAGCAACGCTGCAATTACAAGTAGCTTGGAAATCATTAAAGGATTGGTTTTGCACCTCACGTTGTTGATCTTTTATGTTTGAGCATGAGGGGTGTCATCCACTATGCACACTTGCATTGTCCATATCACATGGTAACTCCTACACTGAGTTGTGAGGAAACCCAAGCTGTAGGCTAAACGATAGAATCTTTGGAAAATTGTCAAGTGAGAAAATTTATATCTTGGAATGTTTGAAATATGTAAGAGTGGAGTGTGTTCTTATGTGCTTT
This sequence comes from Lygodium microphyllum, assembly GCF_053477565.2. NCBI lineage: Eukaryota > Viridiplantae > Streptophyta > Polypodiopsida > Schizaeales > Lygodiaceae > Lygodium > Lygodium microphyllum. The sequence goes on along the minus strand of NW_028230319.1, from coordinate 5,826 downwards.
ATGTTAGAGCAATGCATCTTGGGGCCAATCCTCAAGGTGTAGGAGAGTTGCAATGGGCCACCACATTCAGCCAGAGAGGTGTCTCCTTTATGTTTGTATCACATTGGTGTACTACACCAAGATGTGTGGGATCTCCCTCTGAGGAGTAAGGATGGGCAATCGTTGGACTACGTCTCACTACAAACGTAATATCTACATTGGAAATTAGGACAGTGTATCCCTTGGATGCTCTTGGTCGCGAGGCCGTGTGGGGTTGTCTTGTGAGTGTTAGAGAGGCTCGGCTAGTGCCTATAGCTAGTGTCAGGCTCGTTTTAGGTCTCGACAATTACCTTATGCCTTGCGCTTTCTTTGTGAGAGCCTTAGGAGGTCCTCCCTTGCCCTTGAGAGAACCTTGCTAGAATCTTTAGTGCTTTCCTCCATCTTTTCGGAGCACCTTGCTAGAATAGTTGGTGCTTTCCTTCATCCTAGAGAGAGCATCCTTTATCCTTGACATGACCTCCCTCATCCTTGAGAGGACCTCGCCAAAGTAGTCAGAGCTTTTCCATGTTGTTTCTGAGGTTGCCAACTCGTGTACTATTCCTAATGAGCTTCTTCATTTACTTTTTGACAGGGGCTTCCTTGGTCTTTCTCTGCTTCATTTTGGCTGCATGGTGACATGTGGAATAGTGGTTGTGTAAGTTGGTGACGATGTGGTTGTGGGGGGATTCGTCTTTGGAAGAAACCGATCAACCGATTGAAGTGGTGGGGGACGAGAGTGTATTGCATGGATGATTGGGCCTCTGAAGTTGGTGGGTTGCAACATTGGTTTTTACCCATAAGAAAAAGAAGGTGCACTATCTGGGGGTGTGCCGGCCTTAGCGTGTGGTGCATAGTGCTCGTGCAAGTGTAACTGGGAGTTGGGTCTCGAATCACAGGCAAGCCTAGGTGTTGTCCCACACGAGGACCTAGTTCATACATCGTTGTAGGTGCAGTGCACAACTTAGGGAGAGACATGTTTGGAAGTTCTGACCTTAAGGTGCCCTAAGCATGAAGTGGGGAATGAAAACATGCTAGGGGGTTAGAGGTGGCGGAGCCGACTGACCAAAGCCACTAGACGCGCCTAACTTGAGGACCCCTAGGTGTAGTGACTATGGCCAATGTGAAGCTAACTGCTTTTACTTATGATTTGCATCTCTTTTCATTTAAAAAATATATATTTGTTCTTTTCTCTTTCTTTTACTTTTTTTTTTTTGTTTTGTTTTCTTCTCTTTCTTTCTTTCTTTCTTTCTCCCTCTTTTTTTGTTTTGTTTTCTTCTCTTTCTTTCTTTCTTTCTTTCTCCCTCTTTTTTTGTTTTGTTTTTTTTTAAATTACATAGCCATGAGATGAGAGCTAGTCTTTGTCATCCGTGTCGGGAGAGGGTGGAGTTGGAGTCTTATGAGATTTACTAAGGAATTGCCAGCTCTGCATGTACACCCTCTGAGGTTCAGGCACACTTAGAGAGTGGTGCTAGAAAGAAATGGATGATTAAAACATATGAAGCGGCTACCATTCATATATTCCAAGAGGGCTAAACAAAACGAAGGAAGTAGAGCTGCACACATCAATAATCTTGCCATGCTGCAGCTATCTATTCCATCGGGATAAAAAAAGAGGGGTGGGAGGCGATGCTCTTGTTGCGGTGCGGGATCCTGTCTAAGTATTATCCTAAACAGTCTAAGATAACTACATGTCGTGATGAAGGCGGAATTAGGACGACATGAGGAGAATTCATCGATGAAGCAGACTATAAAATCATATAGGTCCTTTGGCGCGAAAATGAGGGCCTCTTCAGGTTTAGTAGTGTTGGCATTGTAGATCCATGGGAAGTCGTATCGACCGTGGATGCTTGGGTTAAAATCCACTCCTACCCTTCTCGAATATGGCATGAAGGTTGGATTATTTCACTCGAAGGGCAGGGTGTTACAAAAAGCCATCTAGACATCCATGTTCACATAAAAAATGTGCCTCCTCCATGTGGGTTGGTACTAATAGCCCTTCACAACCCTTGGCACTTCAAAAAATTTATCCTACCAAAAAATTTCGTCCTCAATTCCCCATAGGGTGGGATTATCCTCTCTTTCCGAGGTCCATTTGTCTCGTAGTTGGCTTTCCACATTAATGACCTCTTCCACTACCTTGACTGAAAATCAAGGTCGAAGGGCCTTTTAGCGGTCTCCTATTGCTCCCAGATTACAAGTTTGGCATTGAAGCTTGATGTGCTGTCATCCTGGCTTGGTGGGATGGGCGCAGTCGGCACCATTATTGGCTTGGCATTCAATCTGTGCCTTGCTTGCTCCACTATCAGTTGCCTCCTCCTTTTAAGCTCTACTTTTCTTTCAGCAGAGGTATCTACTTCCTGTTGCTGCTGTTCTTCTAGGCGAGGGACAAGTTCTTATTTGTGAGGTCCCATGTCAAAGCTTGTGCTAGCCCCTTCTCCTTGCTGGTCTTCTTGTTGTGCCCCTCAGCAAACCCTAGTGCTTTGGCTTCTTGTGGGGTCAAGCCTGCTTGTAGTAGATAGCTTCGTTGCTCCTCAACGCTAAGGTTGACACCGGCGGGTTGCGTTGGCAACTATAGGCCTGCTTTCAAGGCCTTGCGTGCAATTCCTAGCTTCTTCTTTATGGAGTTAACGGCCTCCCCTTCCTCCATTCAAGTGACATCTAACAGTGTGCTCAGGAAGGCACTTTGTCCTTTTTCACTTGAGACAGACATTACACTAAAGCTTTGACTTTTCTCTCATTACGATTTGCCTAGTCCTCTGCTCTCTTCTCCATTTCCTCAAGGCTTTCTCCTTGCCTTTGAGCCAATATCATCAATCTCTACTCTTGATCTTTGATTTCTCTTTTTAGCCTTTGTTTCCCCTCTTGCTCCGTGGTTGCCTCTTGCTTCAATTTCTTGATCTCCTCTTGGTATCCATGTGCCCTTTCTTCCCTCACCACCTCTAACCCTTCTATGGCTTTATGAACCTTTTCCATCTCCCCTTTTAGGTCTTCATAGAGCCTCATGAGCTCGTCATTATGGCATCACAGACTTACTAAGGCTTGAGTCTCTTCATTCAACCTTGCCTGCCACTCAATTTTTAATTCATCCTTGGCTCGCAGCTACTCCTTCAGCTCACTTATCCCCTTTTGGCACATGGCCACTTGACAAGTTTTCTCTAATTGTGATGCAGACATGGCCTCTTTTTTTGCCTCTAGTTCAACCGCTACCATCCTCTTATCAGTCTTTGCCTTCTCTAGTTGCGAAGCTCCTTGACATATTCGTCATAATCTGTAGGGGTAGCTCTGTCGTGGGCATGGAGGTTGTGGAGGTTTCCCTCTTTTGCTTCTTGGGATCCTGCCTAGACTCGACGTGCCGCTAGTTTTTTAGGTCCTGTTATGTGGGTACCCTCCCCCGTTCCTTGGTAAATTTCCTTATTAACAAAGTATTGTACCCAAGCCATGAGGTTAGTAGCGTCCACTTTGACTGTGGAGCTCAGTGCATATATGGTTGTGGGAGTGGCGGGTACTATGAGGGTAGAGGTGAGATTGATTGAGGCCTTGCCCTTACCCTTGCCTTCCTTCACTATGAGGGTAGAGGTGGGATCGGGGCCTTGCCCTTGCCTTCCTTCACTATGGTTGGTACGATTTCTAGTACTTGTGTGCTTGAACTTGGGCTCTCGGACTCATGGCACCCAACGCGTACTGCCTGCCTAGCTACTCTATAGATAGGCGTGTTGCCAGAGCCATGTCTTCGTCTTCCTTCCTTTTCAACTCCTCCTCTTCTTCTGATTCCTTCCTTTTTCTCTCCTCAAATTTTCTTGATTCTTCCTTCAACTTCTCTGACTCCTCCTTTTCTTTCTTCCTTCTCTCTTCCCCTTTCTTCTTAGACTCTCTTTTGGCTTTTTGTAAGTCTGCTTTTTCTTTTTTCTTGTTTTCCTCCTTGGCCTTCTCTTGCGAATCCTTCTTCTTTGGATTTTTGGGTTTTTGTTGGTTACTTTGTGTTTCTTGTTCTCCTTCCTCATCATCACTCAATGTCCTTTCACTGGAGTGCCGCTGCAATTCATGGTGAGGAGGTGAACTCTATGCTGTTTCTTAGACTTCTTCTTCTTCACCTTGTCCTTTTCCCAATGCTTCCCTTATTATAGCTGGCAAAATCCCCCCAAACCCAAAGGTTGAGGCATTGGAGGATGACACTTTCCTTTTTGCCTTGGTAGCTGGGGATTCTCCTCCTACGTGTCTTTCTCCTATTGCAGTGCTTTTGCTGAAGACTCAATGATCTTCCACACAAAGCCATTTAGGTTCACTTTGTCAAAGGATCTTGCTACAATGCTCTCTAGCATATGCACGTTGATTTGGCTCATTATTGAGTTGTACCTATGGTTGGAGAACAGTGCGTGCATCATTTTGCCTTGGAGCTAGATTTTGGAATTGGGGATATTTGCGAAGCTGATGCCATTGTTTGTGTGAACCATTATCTTGTCCATTCCTAACATGGCATACACATCTCTCTTTGGCCATCTCTCCACTTTGTTTGGTAGTCCCAATGCTTTTTCCACCAACTCTAGAGTCAACTTGATTTGGACTTGGTAGGTTTCTTCTTCTTCTCACATGGTGATTGTGCCGTAGTTTTTACCAAAGGTCCCGAGGAACTCTGCGCACTTCTCGTAGTCGACAACTTGGCCAACTTCCTCCATGTACTTTTGCATATGGCACTATTCAAAAATCTACTTCACTACTTATTCCTCCATGGTGACATCCTCCAAGTTCAAGACATGCCTGAAGTTGAACTAGTTAAAGACCATTGTTTCCACAGAGAGGCCATATTTTGCTTGCTCTTCTTTGAAAAATGACAACTTGCTGGCTTTTTCTTGGCCTACCATGCTGGTCACTTGTCATAAAGCCATGTTCATCATTAGTGCTTTTCAAAACAATTATTTGCAGAGGGAAAAGATCACATGCTTGAGGAATTGAAATGCTTACTTATAGAATTAAACTTCTCCCTCGAGCAATCCATACATTCCCAATTTTATGACCCTTTTTCTTAACCATGAATTGGCTTTGATTCGTTTTCCTTTGCTTTTGAGTTTTATACTTATTTCCTCCTTACCCCCTCCCCCTGCGAAAATGAGAAGAATCCTTCTTAGGATTATGGTTAAGGGCATTCTGTGTGTGGTTGTTGTGTTTACTTTTGCATGAGCCAAGGATAAAAATTGGGGTTGTATTCCATTTGAGCATAGTTGTCCATGTCGCAGGGTCTGACACCTACTTGTGTGATGTAAGTGAGGTCATCGAGAAGGAAATCCCTAAGTTGACTCAGCTAGCAATATGGAGCTCCTCTTCTATGAGAATTCGATCTAAATAGGGATGCCCTTGGATGTGGTCCTCAAGGGGTCGATTACAAATGGTGGTCAACACCCTATACGAGGTTGGAGCTACATATGTCGTGTCATACTCCGTGGTTTTGATCACACGCCTCTGTTCAACATTTGTCATGACTTGGCATCCATCTAGTTTCCATTGAAGTCGAAGAGCATACCATTTGTGTACGAAAGAGGAGTCGTTGGTAGCGAGCTGCTTCAACTTTTCAATTTTTTGGTTGCTCTTGATATAAGGTGTGATAAGGCGTTGTTTACGTGCTTGTTCAATGGAAATCTTGGTGACAATGAGTTTCTCGGCTACCTGGGAATTTTTTATGAATATGAATTCAGATTTCTCCCATGAGCAAGGTAGCGTATGCACTTCCGTTGCTAAAGGCTCGTCCAAAAGACCTAAGTCCAACCAATCATAACTTTTAGCAAGTATGGTGAATGTGGCATCCAAGCATATGAG
>NW_028230317.1:0-14054 GCF_053477565.2 Lygodium microphyllum | reverse complement strand
TTGCTTTATATTACAGAAAATAAAAGTGTCCTGTACAGGAAGAGACCATAACATATATACCTCACAAACTTCCTTCTTTATCAGCTTCTGAACTTCAGTAGAACACAGCAAAGGATTATCAGATACTTCATGTTCACCTTGAATGACAAAAATCTTACCATCCCTTTCAAATTCCAGTGTATTATGGTGATAACTACGTTTTAAGGATGGTTCCAATCCCCATAGCCACTCCCTCCCTAGAGCAATATCAGCTCTTTCCATGTTCATAATTTGGAAATCAAGTTTATCTTTATATCCTTGAATCTCAATTTCCAAATTGGATACCATTGTATCCCATATTTTATTGTCTTGGCCTTGCATCATACGAACAACATATTGATGCCCACTCTTTTGTTGGGGAAGTTTCAATTTTTTGACAAGTGTATAATTTATAAAATTATGTGTGGCAGAGTCATCAATCATGACTCTAACCCTCTTTCCAGCTATCAATCCATGTACTCTAAGTAAATCATGTGGCCCAAAAGTAGGCTGCCACATAGAAGTTGACATACAACACTTGTGTTGTACATCCATGTGCAAGACCTCCAAAGATTTGTACTTTTCATGCCCCTTTAATTCTAAGGTCTGCACTACATGGATTTGTTTTTCTTTTCCCTTGCCCTTGTCCTTATCATTTCCTTTGTCTTCCCCCTTTTTCTTTTGAGGGCAATTCCAAGCAGCATGGTTAGGGGATAGGCAATTGAAACACAACTTTTCTTTTTTGGCCTTATCAAAGTCATCAAGACTTAACTTTGGCCTCACATATGGTTTCTTTTCAAAAGGTTGTTTTTTACCCTTAAAGAATGGCATTTTCCTTTTAAATTTGCCCACAAATTTTGAGGTTTCCAATTCCTTAGACTTGGGCTCCGTATCAGTGAGACTAGTGAGTGTACCTGGACGCATACTATCTTCATGAATTAATGCAAATTTAATTGCCTCTTCCAGCGTCTTAGGTGAACTCCTTTTTACTTCCTTTTTACAGGCTTTGTCTAGTCCCCTAATGAATCCTCTTGTCTTTTGAAATTCATCTATTCCTTCCAATTTGAGGATTATCTCACGATATTCCTCCAGATATGTCAGCAAGGGTCTTCCCTTTTGTCTGACATAGTCCCAATCTTCCCAATTTCTTTCCATTTCATTTTCAGGAAGGAATTCTTTCAAAAAGACGGATTCAAATTGAGCCCAAGTTTCAGGTATTTTATTTGCCTCCTTTAAAGTTCGCCACCACTTATATGCTTTGGGCCCCAAAGTTAAACTAGCCTCTAGTGCTTGGAGATGTGGTGGGGTATTCTTAAGTGTATGTAAATCTTCCCATTTTTGGAGGAAATTAAAGATTGTATCTTTATTCCTATCTTTTTCCTCCCCGTGAAACTGAGGTGGTTTCATATCCTTTAGAACTGGATTATCCCTTAATTTATGGTGGGGTTCCTTAGGATCTCGGATAGTCACATCTAAATCTTTCGATGAAGATGGGACATCCGAGGTTTCTATCTTATTTTTATCTCTTTCTAACAATAAAGTTAATTGAGATTTTATTTCAGTGAGTGTTTGGGTTAAAAATTCCATTTGAACCCCTTGAGCTTGCACACGAGCAGTAAGATCATCAAATTGCTCTCGTGTAGCAAAAAATTCTTCCCACTGTTCTTCTTGCATTTCTGGTTCATGGGGATCTACCATAGGGTGGTCCCCAGAACTAGAACCTTCCATTACTCTCTCTTTCCCTTTTTCTGCCATTAATACACTGGAATTGGAAAGCAAAGATAAGAAATTTGCATACAAAGTAAAGTACTTCCCTGATTTTAATGGCAGACAGTTGTTGCTGGTTTGGAAATAAACCCGAAGAGTAAGGAACAAATTTTATCGCCCGAACAAAGTCGGCCACGCAGGAAATGGAGCTTCTTTGCAGAAACGACTAGTATTCAGCTCCCTTCTTTAATAATCACGCAGGCCATCAATGCCCCTTTCCTGAACTTGCTCTCTGTTGAGCTTGTCCTTGTGATGCAAGTGCAGTCGATCCAAACGCGCAGTCGACTGATCAGACACACATCAGAAAATAGCTTCAGCTTCAGCCTGCGAAAAGGGAAAAGAACGTGTGATCTGTTGGTGCGTTCACGGACAGGCGTGAGTCAGGATTCGGCGGCACATGATCCAGCATACGACGTTGCACGATCCAGTATACGACGTTTTTGGTAAAAGATATCTGCCCCGCCTTTAATTCGTGACGTAAATAATCGTCACGCCAAGTTTTACGTGACGTGTCACCAAACGTTTAACCAGCGGCTTCACGGATCCGTGACGGGTCGACGAGGGAAAACCCGTCGACTGAAATGATTAGTGTGACGTATGAAACTTGTCGACTGACCCGTCGATTGAATGGATAGCGGGACTACTGAAAATCTGTCACTGCCTTTTCGTAGAAGAACTCCACGAATCCACACGGCTAAACGTGTCAGCTCTGATACCAATGTCCGATGACTCAGAAGAAGACTCAAGCCAGAAGAAAACAGTCGGGATGGGTGAGCACGAGTGATCCTTTTTACCTCCCAGCCTTGCCTAGTATATTGCTGGCCAGACCATTGTGATCCGATTGCCAGCCATCAAACCTTGGTGAGTCCTACTATTCTTGGACTCTCTTTATTTCTAGGCTCCCCTTAACCCCGTTCGGGCGCCCAAGAGCCCGGACGGTCATCCTCGTGCGTGTTCCCCTAGATTTACCTTAATGTCACATTAAATGTCACTTTAATGTCACATTCAATATTTGTGACCTTAATGTTACATTGAATATCACTTTAATGTCACATTAATGTCACAGGCTCACTTCCCTTGCACATCTTGACAAGATTCGGTTGCAAGCCTTGTTACACTGGGAAGTAGGGAAGAAGCAAATGAAAGAGCTTCACGACCTTTAGGCTAAGAAGTATAAATTTGCTAAGGGTCAATTGATCCTATATTATGATGCCCATTCTAAGCTCTTCCCATGCAAGTTGAAAACCAAATGGGATGGTCCTTATAAGATTATCCATATAGAAAGAATGGCTTTACAACCCTTTTAGCAAATTTGCAACGGGTAGAGTTTAAAACTTAAGTAAACTTGAATAAATTGAAGCCCTATTATTGTCAGTGTGCAGCAATGTGGAAGCGTAAGACAAAGACTGAGAGAGAGTGAACACAGAGAGGAGAGAGAGGGAAAAAAGGAGACGGTGTAAATGCATAAAATTTGCGGTGTAGTATGCTGTATAAGAGTGCAGAAATATACAAGAGGGCAGAGGAAATATCTGCGTATGTATTCGACTTGATGACCTCGATCTCCGTCAGCCCTGTCTCAGCCAACAGATCTCAAGATCAGAATCTGAAAATAATGAATGCTGGAGTGTGCCACAAACCGGCTATAAATAGCTGAAAAATAGGAAATAACTGCATCAGGTCGGCTGCATTAAATGCAGCCAACTGCAGTAAAAACTGTCCGACTGCAGTAAACTGTCCGACTGCAGGTGCTGACGTGGCACCTGCTGACGTTGCACTGCTGTCTTCACTATCCAGGAAATGACTGGCTAACAATTATTTGTAGGGACATACATTGGAATTGGTGCCTTTATAGGTCCTTCAGGATCCAACTTAAACTTGTAGAGGATACCAAGACTATTGGATGGAAAAAGTAATTTCTTATCTTGAGCATCCATATTTAGAGCAGCATTACCACCAAGGCAAAGTGATTTGGTGGAGTAAGGGTTATCACGTTACTGAGTGGCAAGACTACTCTTTCATATGGGATATTCGAGTCTATTTCCATCATTGTCATAGGGTTCTTACTAGCACCCTATTGGGTTCAATGAGAAAGAAGGGATTGTACCTGTCTTATACCCCATCTCTTGATTAGACTTTGATTGTCATAAGTACAGATAGGTTGATTGCCATGGCAGGTTACATCAATGAAGCTATGGTTTACACATTATATTTTGATTAGAGCTTCTCAAGGACCTACTAAGCATGCAAGTGTTGGGGTTATCATTAAAGATCCCCGTCGTCACTGATTGGTTTTAAAAATGGGAGTGTAATTAGGCACTACTTTTACAAATAACATGGTAGAATACAAGGCCTTGCTTATGGGGGTAAATCTAGCTAGATGTGGTGGTATTCACTAATTATTGGTGAAAGGCGACTCGCAATTAGTGAGATCAATCAATTGAATGGGACCTATAGTGTGAGAGATCGCATTCCAAGAATGTACCATCATACAACCTTGGGCACCCTTGAGATCTTTGAGGTAGTGGCTTGTTAGCTGATTCCCTGATAGTGGAACCACTTTGCAGACTCCCTAGCTAACTTTATGAAAGATGTCTTTCTTAACTGTGGTCATGAGGAGTTGTCATGTCTTGTTTTGGACGCCGATGGTTAGTATGGGTTATGAGCCAGGTAGCAATTGACCATCTTTCTATTCTATCATGGACGCATTTGATCGTTCAATGGCATATTTGTCAGACACCCCTTGGCATTTATGCAGGGGATTAGCTAATAATTTGATGTATGTAGTATAGGGCCTGAATGACCATCTCCTTGTTCTAGTTATGTGTTTCAGTAGGGTTTATTTGGGGCCAAGGGTTTACTTTCAGTAGTAGATTGTTGAATGGTGTGCTTTATGGTTATATTTCGTTAGGCCAAGAGGACTCTTTATTCTTACAGAGAATTGTTTGATATTAGATCAAGAGGGCATTTGTTTATTTGGTGCGGGTGCTGTTAATGGGTTTTGTTTTAGTGCTGTACTAAATAGATTTAATGGAGCACTTGGATCCCAACAGCCAAATCCCCATGTGCCAAAAGCCAAAGGAAATATGACATCCTCCCGGTCTCCAGTTGTCCCATAGGTGACGCCATAATGTCCGATGGAAGGCATCCGTGATGCTACGCTCCGCCCAGTATCTGTTGCGCAAAGGTGCCCAATCCATGTCTTCCTGCATCAATACATGTCTATCAATCTGTAATATCCCCCCACCCCGCCCGCGGCATAAAATGCCCCTTTAAATAATAATAATAATAATAATTGAATTTTTTAATTATCCTCTCTCCCCCTGTCGTCGCTGATAGGTGGCGGGGAGGGGGGGGGGGGGTGACGTCGACGAGAGAGGAGCAGCCACGGAAACTAGATGACGTGGAGGCCGAATGTGATGACGCGAAGGAAGAAGACGGAGATGACGATGATTGAGAGAGAGGTGACGCAGGCGGTGGAACTGCGGAAGAAGCCCACGTGGCGAAAAACGGTCCCTTCCCTCCCCTTGGGCATAATAGCCCAGTTGGGCAGCTCCAAAAAGCCCCCACTGCCATGCAGAATGGGTGGTGGTCACCGCCGCCACCACAACACCTTCTCCCCGCGTCTCTCCTCCCCCCCCCCGCCCCGCCCTTTTGCTCTCTCTCTCTCTCTCTATATGTATATATATATATATATATATATATATATATATATATATATATATATATAGAGATATGTATATATATATATATATATATATATATATATATATATATATATATATATATATATACATATAGAGAGAGAGAGAGAGAGAGAGAGAGAGAGAGAGACCTTGTCCGTCACGCGTCGCCGTTTCGCCCTACGTTTCCTCCTACGCCCGTCTGGCCGGTCGGGCGCCTGCTCGTCAGCAGTCGCTGTCGTCCGCGTACCCTGCGGGCTCCGCGCCTGGCTTGCGCCCGTCCGCCCTGCGCGTCAGGGTTTCTGCCCGCGCCTGATCCCTACCCTGCGCCGTTGCTGCCTCGCCCGTCCTGCAGTCGGACCTAGGCCCTGTTGAACGCCGCCCCTGCCTTCGTTCGTCGCCTGTCCAGCCCTGCCGTCCTCTGCGAGCGAGAGAGAGAGAGACGCTGCCCTCGCCCGTCAGCCACCGTGGTGGTCGCCCCAGACTTTTAACGCCTGCAACTTGTCCGTGTGACGTCCTGCGGGTCGTCCTCCGCCGTGTGCGCAACCAGCTTATAGGGGTGCAGCTTTCTAACACAGCCGACACTGATCTGCACTGTCGGTCAGTCCTTCTTCGAGATCAGCTCGTCATACACGATGGCTGGGTTGGATCTGGATTTCATAGACCAAACGGTGGCAGCACTTGGCCCGGACTCTGATGCTGAGGAACCGGAGGATATGGTTCCGTGCACTGAAGAATTGCCCCCGGGTCCTGACATCCAGCCTGCGGGTAAACGTACCAAGCATACCCCGGAAGAGATAGGTGTTACTCCGGATCGTTCCTATGCTCAGGTTGCTTCGGATTCTGTGGACTCTCAGGAGGTGGACTGGGAGCATCTGTTGGAATTTGCCAACACTCTGCTTGGTGAATATGTTCAACATAATCAGGAAGCCTTCTCTGACTCTGCTCCAGACGATGTTCTGGAAGCTACCGTCGACCCAAAAACTGTCCTACGCTCCTTTTCGGTATTTTATGATCGCGCGGTGATACTCTTCTTCACTGGTCGCATCCCGCTGCTTTCCCGTATTCGCCAATGGCTGCAGAGTCTGCTACAAGGGGAATGTGTTGAAGAGATTTTTGTTGGATCCCGAGGTTTTTTTGAGGTCCTCTTGAAAACAGAGACGCACCGTGCTGCTCTCCTGTCTAAACTGCCTTTGTTTTTTGATCGTCGGTTGGTTCATGTGGTTCCATGGCGCCCGATGGCAGATTTCCAGCCCCTCCTGCAACGTGAATGCCCTGTGTGGGTAGAAGTGGAAAATTGTCCGGCTGTTTATTGGCCGCTATTGAAGGATGCTATGGCCGCTGTGGGCACGGTTCTGGTCCATCCCAGTCTCAGGGCTGTGAATCGCAACCGCTTGTGCATGTTATGGGATACTGCAAGGAAACGGCCTGCTTGGTTACGCCTCAATTGCTCTGGCATGCATCCGTTACACTTTCGTTTGAAATGGGGCAATTTTGCAGGCCATTGCTTTTCCTGTGGACAGTTGGGGCACTTTATGGCTGAATGCCCAGAGCAACAACACGTTTCAGATGCGGGTCATGTTGCTCCGCCCATGGAAGATATGGTGTGTGATGCTCCGTCGCGGGATACTATCCACCCGCCCCAAGTTCTGGCCAAAGGTAAACAACAGGTTTCGGGTCTGGATTCCCGTGCCACTGATTGGGTTGAAGTACGTGCCAAAAAAGGCAACAGGATTGGTGCTGGCATGGAGAGTACTGTGCCTACTACCTCACAAGATTCCATGCGAACATATATGCGCAGGAAGGAAATGATGTCTTCCGAGCGCTCTGCTCCTGCTATGGTTTCTTCAGCTCCCCGTCATCAGCCCGCCAGGAAAATGTATTTGGATTGTCTAAAGGGTCCACCTGCACAGCTGGCTTTTGATACCAGAGGCAACGTCATTACTCCGTGGGACCGTCGTTACCCACCTTCCAACCCCAAGCAAGCAGATATGCCGTCTACTTCCAAATCTGGTCCTCAGAACTCTTTTGCGGTGTTGGCGGATTTCTTGGATGAGGGAGTCTTGGACATTCTCGCCGACAAAGTCAAATCGAGGCAAGCTGTGCCTCGTACCTGATTGTGTTTTGTATACACATGAAAATAGCCACGTGGAATGTGCGAGGAATTTGTTCTCACCACAAGCAACATGCCATGTGGACTGCATTGTATGAGAATCAGTGGGATGTCCTGTGCGCTGTTGAGCACAAGAGTCACGGTGACGCCGGTAAAGTTGTGGATTGCCATGGCTTTCGTTTGTTCTATGCAGGAACACAGGCCATGCATTATTCGGGTGTGCTCATGATTGTACATGCCAAATACCAGCCTGTTCTTATTAAAAATGATGTTCATGGCCGCTTTTTGGTGGTTGAAATCTTATTCGAAGGGGAAATCCTATGGTTACTTGGCCTCTATGCTCCGAATGATTCGTTATCTCGGCGGAAGCTTTGGCAGACTTTGCAGACTTCCTTGTCACTTGGCAGACGGGGCTTCTTCATGGGGGATTTCAATATGTGTGTTGATTCTTCCCAGTCTACATCGGAGCACTGGATCATGGATGCGCCGGAAAGTCGTATGTGGCAAGAGTTGGCTCTTGCTATTCTTAAGCAAGATCTTTGGTCCTGGCTACACCCGTCTTCTCCAGGCTTTACTTTCCATTCGGCCCAGTATGCCACAACATGGTCGCGGTTGGACCGTATATATATCATGCAGAATGATGATTTTCTGCCTGAGATGCTCGAAATAAAAGTGTTGCAGCAATATGTCTTGTCGGACCATTTCCCTCTGCAGTTCGAGTTGCTTGCACAACCCATTGCCCCTTTCAAGCAATTTCTGGAGAGACTCCCTTTGCGTTTCAACTCGTCCTACTTAAAGCATACAATTTTTCAGGGCTATATGCAGCAATTGCTTGACAGATTCTTCTTGGACTTTTCCTCTCAGGGCACTGCGTCATTTGAAAGATTGCTCTCTAATGTGCAGCGGGTTGCTCGGCAATATGGGATCTATCATGCCTCTCTTTGTCGGCGCCGTCGACAGGCAGCGGAGGACCTGCTGGTTTTGGTTCGCTCCCTGCTGGTGGACACTCCGGATGATGCATTTCTGCTTGCACTGGCCATGCGGGTGGCCGATCTTATTAAAGAATTCCAATTAAAATCGTATCAGCAGGCCAAATTGCAACATCTGACAGAGACTTTGCAAGATAGTGCATGTCAGACCCATAAGTTCTTTCGAGCTCTCCATGCCTCTCCTGCTCGAGAGAATATGACCAGACTCGAGGATGCACAAGGCCACCTTATCCTGGATCCACAGACTATTGTGCATATGTGCAGGAATTATTTCCGTGACCTTCTCGGTTCCGCTTCTCCACCTTCAGCCCAAATTACTCAGGCCCGTTCGGTTTTTTATGACCTGGTCCGCAATCTGCTCCCGCAGGACATGCAAGCTACTCTGGAGTCAGATATTGGTGAAGCAGAGGTTATGGATGTCTTGTTACACTTGCCCAAAGATAAAAGTCCGGGTTGGGATGGTCTCACCAATGAGTTCTTTGAAGCCTTTGCTACCCAACTGGCGAAACCATTGCAGGCTTTGTTTCAGCAGGTGTGGGAAACGGGGATCATGCCTCCCTCATGGAAACAAGGACTTATTAAAGTGCTTCCAAAAGTTCCTTCGCCATCTAAGTTGACACAGTGGCGCCCCATTTCTTTGATGGGTTCAATGTACAAAATCTTTTCCAAAGTAATGGCGAATCGGCTCCATAAGCATCTCCCTGCCCTTGTGCACCCTCTTCAGTATGGTTTCATTAAGGGCCGAAATATTCTACACAATGTTTTGAATGCCCAATTGGCCATTGATTATGCCCGGCATTCTAATCAGGAGGTGGTACTGATTCAACTGGACCTGGAAAAGGCTTTTGACTATCTGGACTGGTCTTTCGTTGTGCTGACCTTGTGTCTGCTATGGGCTTTGGTGCTCGGATGTCTCGTCTGATCTACACCATTAGTGCTGCGGCGTCTTCGCGAGTCATGCTGAACGGAGGCGTTACTGAGCCATTTGTCCTTGCCCGTTCTGTTAGACAGGGGTGCCCTTTGAGCCCTTTATTCTTTGCCCTTGCAATACATCCAGTTCTTTCCATGTTATCACATATGGCCGCCTCTTCCCAGTTGGCCGGACTGTCGCTTCCTACAGGACAACACTTCATTAGCCAATCCCTGGCGGATGATACTTTTATGATTTTGCGTGCGGACAAGGATAACCTTCGAAAAGCATTGGATGTTTGGGGTCTCTTTGGGCAGGCGTCAGGCCTTCGTATCAATGCCCTCAAATCAGCCATTCTAAGCTGCACGGAGTCGGATTTGCAGTCCTTGGACTGGCAGGGTCTGGTTGTTCCTCGAGGTTCCATTGTCAGGCATCTTGGATACCCTTTGGGTGTTGATGTTCCCCCAAAGCAGCTTCTGCAGTGGATTTCTAAGAAAATGGTGGCCAAGTTTATGTATTGGAAGTCTCAGGCCTGGCCTTTTCATGTTCGCCTCAAAGTAGCCCAAATAATTATGTTGCCAATGCTCACATATTTCTTGCCATTGTTGCCCTGGACTCCTACGACTCTGAATGCTCTCACTCAGTCTATTCGCTTCATGCTATGGAAGAAGGACTCATTGCATGCAGGTATTTCCTGGATCTCGTGGTCGCATGCGTGCACCCCCAAACGCATGGGTGGCGGAGCTATTTTAGATGCCCAAACTCACATGCAGGCACTTCGTTGGTCCCTTTTCCGCGCCATGTGCTCGGATGATCATCATCCGTGGGTCGCTATCGCCCGTTATTTCCTCGAGGGCCATGGGCTTCGGCATGGTAATACCCAACTCCGGAGTTCTTGGTGGCACGTTCTTAATGCTGATTCGCGGTTTTCCAGTTCTTCTTCATCACTGCTTACTCATTTGGTGTGTTCCTGGAAGCACGTCCTTCAAAAGGCTCAGTGGCACCCAACGGAGGATCGCTTGGCTACTAACTCTTTTCAATTGGAATTACTGGCAGTCTCGCGTTTACTTTCGTGGGAAGGTAAACATGAGCTTAGACCACAATTCAACCGGATGGCACGTTTGGGCTTGTCTTCAGTTGCGGATGCCACCCTTGCCAGTCGCAATGTGCTTATATCGTTTCGTACTGCTAGGAGGCTTTTCAGGATCCTTCGTGGATATAGGCCTTTATGGGAACAGCTTTTGACGGTGCTCCAGAGCAGACAACCCTTTCTTGCTCTTGCTTCGGATCATCCCTGGCAGGATTGGGACCTACAAGGCCGGCTGCATTTGAGCAAAGCTTCTGCTAACCAAGTGTATCATCTTCTGATTAAAGATAATCAATGGCTAGTTACTAAAGCGAATGCTTTATGGGGATTGCGTAAATCCCGGTCATGGTGGAGGGCAACTGTGATGGAGGGCTGGGTCAACAAGACACCCTTTAAATACAAAGTCTTTCTTTGGAGAGTGATGATTGGGGGTCTTCCGCTTGCTTCGGCTCTCTCCAAGCGACGAATCTCCAATGGCACCTGTTTCTTTTGCACCACTACTATGGAATCCGCCCGCCACCGATTTATTTCTTGCCCCGTCGCTAAGAAAGTCTGGTTATTTTTGTCGGCCGTTTGGCGAGGGGTGGTTGGTATCACACTGCGCCCCTTTGATTGGGTTTTGGGCCAGCCCAAATACCCTACTCCCGCACAGCCACATATGAAGCTCATGTATCACTTTCTTCGATACTGGGGCTGTTGGCATAACTGGACCATTCGGAATGCTTTTCTGTTTGACTCCGCCCATAATGTTCAGCGGCATATTGTGAGGCTTAAGGGCCTCTTGTATTGGCAGTTAGCTCTTCTCCATCGTTCTGATTTGCTCTCTACGGAGGACTTCCGTCCTTGGCATATGGCAATTTCCTCCGCATCCTTGCCATGAAATTGTAACTTGTAGTACTTAGCACCTCTTCACATGATGGCTTGGATTGTCATCATGTATCTTGTAATCAAGTAATCTTGTATTTTTTTTCGTAATTAATACAATTACCTTTTAGGAAAAAAAAAGAGAGAGAGAGAGAGAAGAAGAAGAAGAAGAGGGAGAGAGAGAGAGAGAGAGAGAGAGAGAGAGAGAGAGAGAGAGAGAGAGAGAGAGAGAGAGAGAAGAAGAAGAAGGAGAGGGAGAGGGAGAGAGAGAGAGAGAGAGAGAGAGAGAGAGAGAGAGAGAGAGAGAGAGAGAGAGAGAGAGAGAGAGAGAGAGAGAGAGAGAGAGAGAGATTTTTTTCTTTCCCCTCCTTAGAGAGTGACCATATGCGTTGTTCCTTCCCCCTTTTCCCGTGAACCAATATCCTATCCTGCAAGCTTCCCCCATCGTAAGGAGAAAGAAAGGAGAAGGCCTAAATGACTTGGACGCTGATAGAGAGGGAGAGAGAGAGAGAGAGGTCTCTGGAGCTATTAAAGCCATAGCTTAAAGAGTTTTGATGATCAAGGCATTTATAGGCAAAGTGCGGGGAGAAAGACAAGAATGGAACCCAAGAGAAGCACTTTGGATCCAAAGCATCCAATTGCAAGTGTAACGTCTGTTCCACCCACATCACAAGCTTTCCAGGTGCTATCTAACTCATTAAGTTATTACATTAATAAGCTGATTGAGTTAGGTTGGACTCGGCTTCAAAGTTGGCAATAATATTCCTAGAACCAATTGATAAACCTATAACCTATGTATTAATCCCTAAGATAATTACACTCCTTGGGAGGAGAAGGCTATGGACTATATCATTCCTTGTAAAACATTCAAAGAAAAATGCTTTGGTTTATGTCAAAAATTTTGAGATATACTTTGTTGCTAGTAGATTGTTTGCCTTCTCTTAATTGAAATGGGAGAACTCCTTGAGAGGGAGAGTTTGCTTGTTCCGAGGCTTAACATACATACAAGGGTTTACTTAGGGATAAAACTAAGATACCTTGAGATCCGTCCGATAGCTACTATGTTTACGAGGCGGACTCGGGAAACCCTAAGCAACAATACTCGGAATATTCCACAGGAGTGCCATGCGGCGACGCTTAGATTTGTTTCTCGATGGGCCGCTAAAAACGTGCTTGGACAGTCGATAGGCGGGCACGTTACAGTTGGTATCAGAGCAAAACTTCGTAAGGGTACGTGATTGATTAATGTATGCTTTGTAGACATACCCTAAACGGAATAAATCCTACTCTTGTACCTATGGTTAAATACAATAACATGAGTTGCACTACTTGAGCCATTAGAAGTAGCGCAACGGACGCATGGTGGGTCCTAACCCACAAGCCTGAAGATCCTTTAATGCTTGTCTTTCCTAGTTATTCCGAGATGAGGACATCTCGAGTTCTCTAAGGGGGAGAGAATGTAATATCCACCCGCCCGCGCCCCCCCCCCCCCCCCGCGCGCGCCCGCGGCATAAAACACCCATTAAAAAAAAGAAAAGAAAATAATAATCCAATTTTTAAAATTATCCCCTCCCCCCTTGTCGTCGCCGATAGGTGGGGGGGGGGAAGGATGACGTCGACGAGGGAGAAGCTGCGGAAATCAGATGACATGGAGGCCGAACATGATGATGCCGAGGAAGGAGAAGACGACGATTGAGGGAGAGGTGACGCAGACGGCGGAACTGCATAACAACCCAGTTGGGCAGCTCCAAAAAGCCCCCACTGCCATGCAGAATGGGTGGTGGTCACCGCCACCACCACACCGCCTTCTCCCCGCGTTCCCCCTCCTAATTATAACCCCCCCTTTACTACCGAGAGAGAGAGAGAGAGAGAGAGAGAGAGAGAGAGAGAGAGAGGACCCGCGTGGGGTCTGTTTGACCCTGCGGTTCGACTCCTGCCCCTGCCTGCCTGCGAACAGCTGGTCACCCTACAGTGCGAACCGCAGAGAGAGAGAGAGAGAGAGAGAGAGAGAGAGAGAGAGAGAGAGAGAGAGAGCCCTTTGCCTGGACGTTCCGTTGCCCCCTGCCTGCTGCCCGCCCTGATCTGCCCGTTTTGCCACCAAGTGCCAGCAGCCAGTCACACCCATGTTGCCACACAGAGCGCGCGACACCGTGAGCCAGCAAAGGGAACGAGCCCTTCTCTGCCTGCGGACGTGCCTTCTCTGCACAGTGGCCGTCTGTTTCTGCGCACGCGCTTCCCAAGCTTCTTCGTTAGTCCCGTGCCGGGTCCGTTTTGCCTGAGAAAGAGGAAGAACAGCCTGTGCATTCTTGCCTCCCGTGAGATCTTCGTTCGGCCTCTGACCGGTATACGCAGTGATACACCATGGCTGGCTTGGACCTGGATTTTATAGACCAAACGGTGGCAGCGCTTGGTCCGGACTCTGATACCGAGGAACCCGATGATATGGTTCCGTGCAATGAAGAGATGCCCACTGCTCCTGACTTTCAGCCTGCAGGCAAACGCACCAAGCACACTTCGGAGGAGTCAATGGATCATCAGGATCGTTCCTATGCTCAGGTTGCTTCGGACTCTGCAGACTCTCAGGATGTTGACTGGGAGCATTTGCTAGAGTTTGCCAACACTCTAC
>NW_028230316.1:0-14066 GCF_053477565.2 Lygodium microphyllum | reverse complement strand
TTCTTAGGATTGTCTCATAGGCCGCTTACTCATTTTAATGTTATATTTACATTATTGATGAGATGACATTAGACATGCATGTACTTTGGATTTTGTCTCATAGACCACATTGGCCTTATGCAGACGTTAATATATCTTTATTTCTTTCTTTTTTTCTTGCATTCTATGATCAAGGCTAGAGTAGGGCTACCATCAATAAAGTTACTTCTTCCAAGGCATATCTAGCATTGGTGAGATCCATGTACACCCAATGCTAGGGTATCATGAACCATGGCGCATCTGTCATCTTTGTCGTATATACTATGGTGTTGAGGGTTTTATGGTGCCTACTGTGTTACGGAACATGGTATGTTGAGAAACACGGATCCTTGAGCAAGGTTTAGCTATGGAGAACAAAAGTCTGTGACAAGATGCATGATGTCTAAGACTAGACACGCTGACTATTACTCAAGTAAATTAGGTTCCAAGATAGATTAGCTTGGACTCATAAACACAATCTTGAGTAGAGAGAGACAAGACTAAAAGTACAAAGTACGATAGTATTCATCATTTATCTCAATATCAAGTACATACTTTTATAGTTGTAGGATGGTTCCACTTTTCTCCACTATGCCTATAGGATAAAGAACACTCTTCCTAGGCTATTGTATGTTCCTTGCCTAATTGCTTCATATAAAGAGGCTGTCATGGGATGTGATGACATATTTCTCAACACCCCTCCTCAATCACAACCATAAAAAGCATTGAGTATACAAAGACTGTCATGAGTAGAACCTTGCTAAGTGTAGATATGGAAAAGAACCAACCGTATAAAGCTAGAGGTTGTCACAAGGCCTCACTAAGTGTGCAAAGACTATAGTGCACACGTTACATGAGGGTTACAAAGCTTATGAAAAGGAGCATTAGAGGCTAGTATATACAGTTTTCAAAAATGTCTAGTAAAATTTGAAAACAAGGACCAATAGGACCTTGTGATCTTCATCTTCAAATATGACATTGTAAGCTTTTTGTGATTTTCTTTCAGCATGACAGATTTTCTTTTCCTCTTGTCCTTCTTTACTTTGATGCTCTCCACTTTGCTTGAATCTTTTTTTACTTTAATTTTCTGGCCTTTTTCTTCATGGTCTTATTATGCTTTGACTACTTCATTGTTCTTCTTCTCTGCTTTGCTTGCTTTGATCTTTTGGTCCCCCTCAAGCAAAGAGGTCACACGCTTAGGAATTGACATGTTGAGCAAAGTGGCTAAAACATCTTCAAGGTCTTTAGATAAAATCATTGATTACACTTGAATGTAGACAACTTTATTTCCTCCTGCAAGTAGAGCAAAAACATCTTCTATATAGCACAGTGAGTAAGAAGTGTTGCGTCATTCTTCATAACAAGTACCCACATAAAAAACTTCATTCCCAATCACAGCCTCAAATATCTAAGTTTTGACCAGCAAAAGAGTTGAAAGCAACTATGTTAAAGGACACAAGTAATGGTAGTGTCAACTGTTGAATCTTCAAAGTCCTTGCTGATTTGAAGTGGGAACTTTGCTGAAAACTAAGTGGTCCAGTAGATCAAAGAATCAATGATTTGGTTGAGCCCAGGGAAATAAGTGAAGTGAAGTGAAGTGAAAAATAAGCTTGATTGAAAATGGCTATGGCTGTCTTGTCAAAACAAGGAGTAGCAACTCGTAAATCAGCTTCCATAAGCTCCACAAGTCGAATCTACTCAAACCCTTTGAGATAGAGGACCCTCGCTAATGGATCTAAGTCCCCCTAAAGATGATTTAATACTTGTTTTGCCCAAGTTGAGAGATCTAAATCTTCAAAGTGGTCACTGTTAAAACTATGCCAAATTTGGAAAAATGCAAATGTCGAGCTTGATGCGTATCAATCTCCTTGATTTTTGTGCCAAGTTGCGCCTCGATCTGAAGAACAACTCCTGAGGAGAAAGCTTGAATAAATATGGCCTGGTTGAAGACGTACGGTTGCTCCAATAGAGGTAGGTGCTATTGGCTATGGAAATTAAGAATGGTAGAGTGAAAATGAAGTCAAAGATGAAAGACTCTTATGGAGTTGAGCTAACCAAAGGTTGTGGGGAGATGGAGGAGCAATGAGCTGAGCTAAACCAAGTTTACCATGGCTCTGATACCATGTTGAGAAATACGAATCCTTGAGCAAGGTTTAGCTATGGAGAACGAAAGTCAATGACAAGATGCATGATGACTGAGACTAGACACACTAATTGTTACTCAAGTGAATTAGATTCCAAGATAGATTAGCTTGGACTCATTAACACAATTTTCAATAGAGAGAGACAACAAGACTAAAAGTACAAAATATAATAGCATTCATCATTTAACTCAATGTCAAGTACATGCTTTTATAGTTGTACGATGGTTCCACTTTTCTCCACTGTGCCTATGGGATAAAGAACACTCTTCTTAGACTGTTGTATGTTCCTCTCTTGACTACTCCATACAAAGAGGTTGTCATGGCATGTAATTGCATATTTCTCAACATGGTAGACATTCAGAGAATCTTCTTTGGTGGCTGATTTCCGAGCATACATCACCGCATATTTTATTGTGTTAATCAACCATGATTTTACAGAAGTTATTAGCACTTAGCAATGTACATCTCATGGGTTATTGAGGTCTTTTATTGCCTATAAAGGTTGCAGGTCAGAGCAGAAGCCTTTGTACCTCATACCCTTGTACTGTGATTCTCATGCTTTTGGTGTGTATTTCATTGTCTGTTTTTGAGCTATCTTGTGTCTATTTTTGCTTTCTGCTCGTGTGTTGATGATTGTGTGCTTTCACTTCCATTTGTGCACTTTCTCACACATTCACATCTTTGCTTTTGAAGGATTTCTACTCTTTCCTTTGCTGCACCTTTTCGTCCTTTGGAGTCTAGACCAAGCACTCACAGCAAGTACCTTCAGATATGATCCCACCAACGAGCCACTCCATCATGAGACTTCCTAAACATCAAGAATCTAGAATCCCTCTTTCAGACTACCAACAGTAGGGAGGATCGTACCTGAATTGACACCGGCAGGGCCTCCTCTACCACAAGCCTGACTGTTCGCATGGAATGTAGATTCTACTAATTCTGGAGAAAGTATTGACACCTGTTGCATTTTCTCTCCTAGAAAACTGAAGTGATCTTGTAGACCAAGACTATAGACAACCTCCACAGCAAACAAAGGGATTCTATCCTCAAATATGAAAAACCAAACGTGTTCTAAGATAGCCTGTCATATGCCCCTAGGACTCTATGTTGAAGTCTCTGCATATTATCCAGTGATCCACCTGAGAAAGGCCATCTTGACTTCATTTGTCACCATCTAGTTTACAAATATGATGAAGTGCCATACATTTCAATCTTTTTCTGTGCTCTAGCTTCAACATCTGTTTCAATTTTCCATTTCAAGTGACTGTCAATAGTATCCAAATGGAAATCCCTTCCCCCAATACAAAGACACAAATAAACACAACCATTTACATTTACTGCAAAGATATAGCATTCATATTAGCACACCCATGCACAAATAAAGAAATGACAGTAGTAACTCAAAATGTAGCAGCTTTCAGCTGATAATAACACTCCAAAAGCCTGGCTCAACAAATAAAACCAACATTCAAATAAAACAAGTAAAACTTCCGGGAGAAAAGGATTAACCGAATCATCTAAATATTGCAGAACTCATTTCAAATCATTCCTCAACCAGAAGCTACGCCAACACAGTAAAACCTCTCTCAAGGTAATGTAAAAAGAAGCTGTCTTTTTCCTCACCAGTAAAGTCATACTACAGCAAGAAAATCCACTTCACAATGTGAACTCATCTGAGAAGAGGAAAAGAGATCTACACGCATTGTACCTGAATCACCACATTCAGAAAACAATTATATTGACCATTTTCATTCTGCAAGCCCTTGCCCACATCTTCAGGAACACTCCTGAGGTTTTCAGGCACAGGCGACAAAACAAACTCTCTACTAGCATATTCCATTTGAGATCGATCAGATGTAGCCTCCGTCACATTAGCTGGTGAAAACATCATATCATCAGAATTATTAATGAAGGCAGTGAAATCTAGAAGGCAAAAGACAAGTCAAATTTTAAAATCACCTAGGCTCTGCCGCATTGCTTGTTCCAAGTCTGCTTGGAACCGATCCTCATCATCTTGCTCAGCTTTCAGCTGCCTTAGAGTTTTGCTTGGATTGCCTGTCAATCCAGACCTACTCAGGAACTTCCATTACTGTACAGTCCTACATCAATGCGCATACTTGCACAAGCAACAATTTACATTCACTGAAAATCATGCTTCATAAATGCACAAGCAGTTACCCCCAACCTTAGAATGCATTATATGTAATCAAATATATCACTGGAGAAAGATCAAGTGCAATTTACACTTCACAGATAGCACAGTAGGAACATTGAAGCCTATACACCAACCAAACAGTACACAAATGCCTATCTGGAAAATTATTTTAGGGTCACTTATCAAAACAATTGGAAATGCAATAAACGTACAAGCTCCTTGAGTGGATAATTCCAAAGCATCTCCTTCCTTGACCACAATCTCCTTCTTGGAAGGAGATCCTGCAAAAATTGACCAAATCAGCTCAATCTTGACTTTTAGCCGGCGGTCTTGGCATCACTTTCAGGAAAATTTATTTTTCGACATGTCAAGTCAATTTAAATATTCACTTACTCAAACTGTGTGTCTGTTTAGAAGCTGGCTCACAAGGCATTAAATTTCCTTCAACCAATCCATTTGGTGGCATATTCTCGCTATTTACATTCTCTGCAATTTGAGTACCTCCAATTTGCCCTTCTGTGGAACCACTGTCCTTGCCATCTCCTAGGGTTCGAACTGATTTTTTTCTTCTATTCTTGTTACTTCTTCTGGGCTTTGGGAGTGGATTGTGATTGTTATATGGAAGTGATGAAATAGTTAATTTCTCCACTAACTTCTCAACACCAGTTACTGACTCCTTTTCACCTAAACTGGACAGCTCTGGCCCTAAAGAGCCCTTCATGTCCTTGTTCAGAACTCTCTCTTCTTCGTTTAGAGATAGGACAGGCATATTCTGTAAAGAGCCAGAGGTCATGCAGTCCACAGTTTCATTGTCACCAACTTGTAAATTACCTCCAGACATATTGATGCTCAGACTTGATGGGCTAGCAAGGGGTGAAAATCGGGCATCTGGAGCTTTTTCAGATTGATGTGGCACTTTAGCATCAGCTACTACAGATGGAAAAGCATGCTGACAAATAGTTTCAAGTAAGTGACTGTCCTTATCCAAACACAAATTTGGCCTTATAATTTCTGATTCAGTCTCAGCTTGTTTCATTTTCAT
The DNA here is from genome assembly GCF_053477565.2 of Lygodium microphyllum. Classification (NCBI taxonomy): domain Eukaryota; kingdom Viridiplantae; phylum Streptophyta; class Polypodiopsida; order Schizaeales; family Lygodiaceae; genus Lygodium; species Lygodium microphyllum. Next base: position 8,707 of record NW_028230316.1, on the reverse strand, counting down.
CTTTGCAAGATGCTTCTCTTTTGCCTCTTCTTCTACTCTCCGCTGTAACTCCAAAGTCTCAGCAAGTTTCCTTTCTTCAGCTTCAAGCTCAGCCTGACGCCTCATCACTGCCTCTTTTTCTTGCCTTTCCTCAACAACATCCCATTCTGTACCATCTTCATCCTCAAGCAAACCTTCGCATGCATCATTTGCAGGCAGACTGATCATAAAGAACATCAACTATTAACAATCATCTTCTCTACACTAGTAGTAGATTATCGAACATAGGTAACCACAAATCACAAAAAATAATGCTATATCTAAGCCAAATTTGAAAACTCAATCATATCTTTAGAGAACAGTTGGTACCCAAACTCAAAATGTGGAAGAGAGAGTGAATGCTGAAATGTTTTAAGACTTACTGCAAGCAGCCAACTGTATCACAGTAGAGCTAGAAACAAGAGCGCTCCCACCAAGAGAAAGTAATATGAACTATAACGTCTGGGACTGTGGCACTAAATAACCCAAAATAAAAATAAAAATTTACTGATAACTTGCAACCAATTAATAAAAGTGATGCCAATCTAGAGCCTTTTTTTATGCCCAAATAGCTTAATTCATTGCCAGTCTGTGTGTGTCTGCAGTTGCTGGTCCAACTATTATTATCGTGCATCATAACCCACCGTCCAGATTCAAGGGAGAAACTGGTGTCTATGCTGGTCAAACCTCCAGAGTACGGCTAACAACGCTTCTTGGCAATCTCTTCAAGGGAATTTTACCACGTTGCCATAGTTGCACTTCAATTTCAGGACAGCCCGATCATTTTGAAATTTGCCTATTTGCGCTCAGTTTCTGAGCCTGTTTCATCTGCTCTCCACCCTCTTTCTCAGCTAATCACTCTCCCTACTGCTGTCTACAGCCTTGAAACCCTGATTCCCTCATCTCTTAGCTGCCCAATACTATTTCTTTCCTGTCCACACTATTTGCAGCACTTCTCCCTAAGTTTTGGAGCTATTTTTTCATGTTTCCAATGAGCAATCCCTCTCCTCTCTTCATTCTTTGCTGTCCATAGTGGTTCGAGCAGGTTTTCCCCAACTTTGCTACTGGTTATCTCTATTTCCAGCAACGAACAGCCATGGTGAAGGATACATTTTGAAGCACACACCCATCATTAGCAACTATGGAGCTAGCAGTGGATCGAAGTAGTGGGAACGCAACTATTTCCATGTCATACGCACGGGGAGAATTACATGAGTGAAGGATCATCATGCTCGTGTTAGTGGTAAAGATATTAGTAATTGCCCTGATGTGCCTAATGATGTGTTTGCTAGTTTACAGCATTGGAGGCGGCAACACATTGTGGTTAGTGTGGCAAATGACGATGATACTCCACAACAAAGTGCACGTCCTACGGTTCCACCTCCCACAGTAGGTGGTAGTGCCCCAAAGAGGGATAGTGTGCATAGATGTTGGTGCTTCTATTAGTGCCAACATCTCTATGGATGCAGATACAAAGGCAACACAAGGAAGTGCATATGCATATGTTGAGGGTCCAATTGCTTCGCGTACCCCTTCGCCACATCCTAAGGGTGCACAAGGTGGTAGTAGCTCATCAACAAATGCATGTACTAGTGGCGCAGCAAGGGGATCATTGGAAAGGGCAAGTGTTATAGCAACCCTTCAAAACTAAGCAAAGGCAGAGGCTAATTGTGAGATCACAAGATTATTTATACATTGCACCATCCTTTTCCATGTTGCACGAACAAAGAGGTGGAAAAGCACCATCAAGAACATCAATCGTATTGGATGTGAGTGGAGGGGCCCCACCTATGAGGCTTTGCGCACACGTGAGCTTGTTAGAGAGAACCAAGCTATAGAGCTAGAGATGCAGCATTTGAAGACTACTTGGCAAAAACATGGCTACATCATCTTTTGTGATGAATGTATAGCATCTTGGTGTCCTCTTGCAAAGGGACCATGTTCTTGTGTGCCATAGATGCATCTGCCACAAGGGCAGTGATTACATCTATAGGCACAACACAGCTGCCATTTTGGAGATCGGTGCAAAAAATGTAGTATAGGTTATCACTAACAATTGTAGTAACTATGTGGCTATGGGTGTTTTGTTAGAGAGAGAACTCTCTAAGATCATATGGACTTGATGTGTGTCACATTGTTTGGATCTACTCATGGAGGATTTGGAAAAGGTTAGATGGATAGATAAACTCTTCACGAGAGGAAGAATCATGGTAAAATTTGTCGCAAAGAGGACTAAAGTGTACGATATATTTAGAGCGAATAGTGATTTAGATCTTTTAAAGCAATGAACCACTCTTTTTCTAGAGAGAGATCCGTATAGGATGAGAAACATCAACTAAAGGCTTTGACATTTATAAGAAATATCATCAATGAGGCTTATTGGCAAGATGAGGCTTAATTTGTCTTTCAAGGAAAGGATGAAGGCAAGAACAGAAAATCGTCTTTAAAAGTTTCAAGACAACAAGATGCACCAAACGAAGAGACAATAATACAGCATGATGTTCAAAATGTGGGTAGTGCGCATAAGCAAATGATGGCAATGGGACAATTGATGCATATGCAAGGCCAACTTGAAAGTGCCAATCTAATGCTTGTTGAACACCATGGCATGCATGCCATGATGGCACAGCCAAGATACTTTCGCGGTGGTACTAGTTTGAAACTAGTCTTCCTTCTTGGAAAGGGTGTAATTCCTTGATTAAGCACTTAATTACAGCAATCAACAAATGAACATAACTTAAATGCACAAATTACCTTAATAATCTCGGACATTGGACACCTTGTTGTCCCCAAAACTAGCGCCCCTTTCGGTATTTCTTTAACTCGATTGCTAATGGAATGAATACAAGCTGAGATTTACAATCTCCTCTGCTGTTCCAAAAGCCTCTTTGCTGTAGCAACAATCAGCAATCAATTCGGGCCTATTGCCCCTTGATTTTTCACCCAAGACTCTCACAAATGGAACCTCCAAATGGCCAAATGCTACCCCAAATTACAATGAGCGAGCTGACACCTGAATTCCCTGACAATTACACAAATTTCAAGTGTTGAATTCAATATATAATGCCTTAAACCAATTGGCATGGGTCACGAGGTGGCTATCAAACCCTAATTTCTGCATAAATTTAGCATTTGCAATAGAGATCTCTCTACTATCCACCAAATTCGGCTAAGATCTTCTCAAAATGACTGAGAAATGCTGAGATCTCCTAAGAATGGTTGGAGAGGGTAAGAGAAAGCCAAGGGTGAAGAAAACTGCTAGGGTTTGTACCGAGGAAACACATTGTACGACCACGACAAAAACACAAAGAGACAAACACAAACACAGAAAGCAAAACTCAAACCCTAAACACAAAACTCAAAACTCAAACTCAAACAGAAGAAGGGAGAGAAGAACACAACTCTGAAGTGAATGGATACGGTAAATGAATATAAGAGTGTACAGATACTCAAGGGCAGAGTAAACTATCGGAGAGTGACATCCACCGGAGTCAAATCCCAAGTCTATGCCCACCAATCCAATGAGAAATCTGCAAAAGATGATGCCAGAAGGGCTTGGAGCACCAAATGCAAGAAGCAGAAGTTGTGGAGATGGAAGGCAACCCCCAAATGAGTGTAAATGCAAACTCTGGATGTCGTCTGGATGAGGAGGAGCACCAATACTTGTCGCTTGGAGAAAGAGACACCAAACGCAAGCAACTAGAGTGTATAGGAACTATCGTCTAGCTGGTCTAGAACCAAGTGCAAGCTATAGAAGGTGATGAAGATGTTGGCAATGGTTGGAAGATGCCAAACACAGCTTGAAGAAAGGTGCCAAACAATTGGGCAATAGCCTGAAGGAGGGCGCTAGGGCACTACGAGGGCTGATGGAGAGGTGGCAATAATCTCGAAGGCGGGACAACTACATAGAGGTAGACTAATGGCTGAAATCTGCACTCAAGGGTGTGAAACCTCCATAAATAGGAATGAGGCTGAATGGGAGCAGTCTGTCTATTTATAGATGTTGAAGGATACTCCAAGAATTAGGGTTTTGGGGGGACCCAACTCCAAGCTGTAAACTAATTAAATGGCTGAAACCCAAACCCCCAAAAACGTTTTCTTAATTTGCATAGGCATTTTTGCCAAGTGTCAATCTTTTAAATCCATTTTTTAGTATTATCCAACTATTTAATTAATTTTCACAATTAATGAAAATTAGTTTCAGCTCTTCAGACCTTGCCCAAAATTGAATGTACCTATCCATAACTAAATTGGCTAGGTCATTTGCAACCTGGAGTAGTCCCCAATCTCTTTCAACCCTTACACTGATATTAATTAATTAATTAATTAATGCAAGTTTTTAGTGTCACCACCAATACTTATTGGCCAAATAACTATCCTAGGGTCAAATTTGACACCCACTAACCCCCATAACCTAGCTCACATAACTTATCACAACTTTGGCCTTTGGCACCCACTACATCCTTGAGGTCCTTGGCCTGTTACCATGAAACAACTGCCATGTGTATCACATGTGCTGAATAACCTTGCACATTTGATTAATAACTTAATCAAATGTTATCAGCAAGATTAAAGCATCTCAAATTTCACATCCCCGTGATAGACCTCCCCCTTGAAATCCTTGCAATGGTCCTTGATCGTATTGTAGTGTGCCGAAGGAAAGGCATTCTACACTAGAATTTCCAGAAAGCCTCACAATCACAACTTTGCGCATTGTTGTCCCGACTCCTACCGTGCTACATGTTGCAAACCTATAGAAAATGTCCAACCAACATATACATAACATAAAACTAAAAACCATTTCAAAATTGTTGCTACAAATTCATTGGATGCATCCATAACTCATGTTTCTTAACTATTCTGACTTTAGAACCACAATAAAGCATATTTTAAACATAAACCATGGCTGAAACTCTCACTGGCTTTTACTAGTATGCTGTTGTCCATGCAACCAGCTGTAAACCATTGAAAACTGAGCATAATCTGATCATAAACTGATCACTTGCTGAACTGAGAACTGATCACAAACTGTTGCAAATCTGACCTTAAGCTTATCAAAAACCGATTGCAAAGACTGATCAGTATAACTAATGCAAGACTGATCCCAAATGTAACCATAAATGGTGCTCAAACTTACAAAAAATTAAGTTGAAACTGATCATAAATTGTCTCAAAACCAAGGCAAAAACTCATGCCAAACTAATCATAAACTAATACAAAAGTATAGTTCCAATGCCCAAGTGAAACTCATACTCATCTACATACATCTCGCAATGACCAATACACTGAGTAGTGACCTCATGGCAGACATATTTTCAACACAATACCTTGGATGCAAAGTGGAAGTGCCACCTCTCCCTGGAGCATCAGGCAATACTCCAAACCCCTCCTCTATTGAACCTGATTGAGCCTAAGCAAAAGTCAATTGAAACTGAAAGGTATCTGGGCAAAGCTGCAACAACTGAGAATGGTCTGCCAAGTCATCCACTTTGCATCTATCAGTGAAACAATGCTCAAGCTTCACCAAGAAGCATATGGAAACTTTACCTCTAACTTTACTTATCTCAAAACTTCCAGTAGGTTGTAGGTTTTTCTTCCCCTTGAGCATTGCAATGCTTTATGCTTTCACATTGCAAAAATTCTAACTTAACTACTATGCAACATTGCATCTAGTTAACTTGCCCCTCATGTATACGTAACATGCTAGAAACACTAAATGCATTAGGAAACATTCTTGTTTGCATACTTTGGACCATTGCAATGCAACTGTGCATAAGAATTTGCATACTACTACCCATACCAAGACACATTTTCCCATACATTGTATGCATTACTAGCAACATTTTTCTTCAAGACCAACACTATACTTGGCATTAGCATGACCAACATTAATATCATGGGACCCAAACACAATGGGCTACAAATATACATTGCCAAACTTGCCACCTTGTGCCCCAACATCATGCCAACATTGTTATACATGGGCTTCCATAGCATGGAAACCAGTGCCGCCGTCAAAGTATTATGGTTGTCCCATCATTGCATGCATACCCTGCTATCCAAAAAACCTTGGATTAGCACCTCCAAGTTAGCCTTGCATATGCATCAATTGCCTAACTAGCATCATTTGCTTATGCTCACTACCCACATTTGAAACATCATGCTGCTATATTGACTCTTCCTTCGATGCATCTTGATATCCCACAGCTCTTGAAGATGATTTTCTCTTCTTGCATTTATTACCCTCTTTTAAGAGTTCAAAAAGCACAAAAACTAAGGATCATTTACCAGTTGCATAAGCATTTCAGTTGATGTCCTTAGTTGATCTTTAAAGATCTTTAAATTGGTCATCAAATTCCTCTTTCTCTTGCTGGTCATCAGCTTCTGAAGGTGTATAAGGATCCACATTTTGGTCTAGAATAACATTATCATTTTGTCGTCCATGGTTTGAGCCATATCCAAGATCAGCCATTACATTTTCTTCATTTCCATGTGAATGTTTATACTGAGAGGCATCATCACTGCTTGATTGCATCTCACTGTGTATGAAGATATATTGCTATAATTTCTCAGCTCATAGCAAAAATCAACACTAGCACAAAGCTTTGGCTTACAATTAGGTGCCTCAGGCCCACCAAATCAAGGGATTGAGTGGTATCCTAGTGTTGAAACCATGAAACCAACCTTCCTTCTTGGAGAGGGTGATAATTCCCTGATTAAGCACTTAGCTACAACAATCAACAAATAAACATAAATTAAAATGCACGATTTACTTTCATAATCTTGGACAATAGTTGGTTGGCCCCAAAGCTAGCACCCTTTTTTATATTTCTTTAACTTTAATTACTAACAGATTGAGTACAAGTTGACATTTCACAATCTCCTTTGCTGATCCAAAAGCCCATTGTTATACATATAATCAGCAAGTAATTTGAGTTATTGACCCTTAATTTTCACCCAAGAATTGCATAAATTGAACCACCAACAAGCCAAATGTTGCCCCAACTCACAATGGATGGCCTCGCATCGGAAATCCCTATCAATGCCATGAATTTCATGGTACTGATCTCACTATATGATGCCTTTTCCTATTGGCATGGGTCCCAAGGTGGTCGCTAAACCCTAATTTCTGTAAAAATTTAGGATTTACAGCAAAGATCTCTCTACTATCCACCAAATTTAGCTGAGATCTGCTCAAAATGGCTGAGAAATGCTAAGATCTCCTGAGAATGGGTTGGAGAAAGTGAGAGAAAGCCAAGATGAGAGAAATCTGATTTTCTTTACGAGAAAACCTTAAATTCTGCTTGCTGCCTGCTCCAACCTACATTTAATGCAGTCACCTATTGCCAAACACCTCCAAAATGCTATCACCCGATCAGCAATGTTTTTGCCAACCCCCTGAAGGTGACTCCTTGTTGTCTCCTGCCTACTGAGGCCCCAAGATGGTCTGTGATCTTTTCTTGACATGACAAAATTTTTCAGTGCGTCCAGTTCTTTTACAAAAGTCACAAACAATGTCTTTCTTCCCTTTGTACTTATTATTAACATAGAGCACCTATTGTTCTTTTGAATTTGCTTGCTTCCACTTTACCTTTGAGCTTCTTCTCCTCTTGAAGAAGTGATACTTTAATGTCTATCAGCTTTGGATTTGGCATATTAATTAGAGTGATGAAAACATTACCAAATTCTACAGGAAGACTCTTAAGCAAGACTTCAATGCATGTCTTCTTCCATTTTTAAATTAATCCCTAGAAGTTGAATTAGCAGACCTTTCCATATAATTAAGGTGAGTTGAAATTGGATGAGTCAAGAGACGCAAGAAGTACTAGTGTCAAAAAGCACTAAATGAGTATCAAAAGATACTATACTTGTTGAGCTTGATGTTGAACTATAATATCCCCCGCCACGCTGCGTAGAAATCCTCCCCCCTATTTTAATTTAAAAAATTGAAATTTTTTTCAATCTCTCCCCCCCCCCCTCCGCCGTCGCCGACAGGTGGCAAGGGGGAAAGAAGGAGGTGACAACACGAATGACGGTGGCAAAGAAGATAGCACGTTGACATGGAGGCCATGGGAGAGAAAGCCGACAAAGAACACGAAGATGAGGATGATGACAACGTTGACGAGTGTAATATCCCCATACCCCATAGGAACCACCCCCCCTTTTTTTATTTTTCTTTCAATTTTTTTTTCCCTCTCCCTTCCCCCCCCCCCCCCGACAGTACATCGGGGAGAGAGAGAGAGGGAGTGAGTAGGGAAAGGGAGGGGCATGCCGCCCAGGTGGCGGCATACAGCTGCGCCCCCGCCCCTTATAAGACCACCCCTCCTCCTCGTCCACAAGCCCCCCCCCCCCCCCCCCCGTTTGCTACAAGCAGACCCCTGGCCCCTCCGACTAACGCTGCGGCTCCGCGGCTCCCCCTGCTAACGTACAAGCCCTTCCCCTTTCTCGTTTGCTTAACGACTGCGGGCCCCCGTGGACAGTGAAAGAAGGAGAAGTGAAGAAGGAGAGAAGAGGGAGAGAGAAAAGAAGTGAAAACGGAGAGAGAAGGAAGGAGTAGGAGAGGGAAGAGAAGGGAGAGGAGAGAAGGAGAAGAAGAGGGAGAGAGAGAAGGTGAAGAAGGAGAGAAAAGGGAGAGAGAAGAGAAGAAGTGAAGCAGAGAGAAGAAAGGAGAAGAGAAGTAAAGGAGAGA
>NW_028230310.1:0-14267 GCF_053477565.2 Lygodium microphyllum | reverse complement strand
ATTATTGCCAGATGATTCTTTGTCTACTGTGCCCTTCTTAATATTAGGAAATAAAATAGATATACCTTATGCTACCTCGAAGGATGAGCTACGATATTATTTAGGGCTATCCAGCTACACCACAGGTAAAGGGGAAGGTGAATTTGTGTGATACAAACATGCGACCTATAGAAGTATTTATGTGCAGCGATACATTTTCAGCCCAAACCTATCTTGTTAAAGTAAAATTTCACCTAAGATTAATTGGTATCAAACACTGCAATTGTGCGGAAAGCCAATCATAAGATCTTCCCACATTTGAAGTGATTTAGTTACACCATCCTAAAATGTCCAATGTCAATGAAATGTCAAGCCATGTAATTCAAACCCAAATGCTATCCAAAGAAACATGTATCCATCTTGTATGCCCAAGCCATTGCACCATTCATAAAATCCCAAAATTCATGTATCCCAAGACCAATGTAATGAATCACCAAACTATGTATGTTAGAGAGAATCTACTAAGCCAAAACAATGTATTCATGTGTCAAGAAGACTGGAGCAAAAAGCATGTACCACACATCAACAAAAGGGATAAAGAGCACAACAAAGGAAAAGAGCCTGAATACAAAGAAGACCAAGAAGATCAAGCAAAAGATTGAAGGGTGCCAAAGAAGCATGAAAAAGATAAATAACTTTCCGCTATTGAATTTCCCATAGTGGATGTAAAAACCCTACCAAGATGTAAAGTTTCAAGCCTTAACTTGACTAGGCTACCAAAGAGCTAGTCTCTTGGCCCATGTTCACATGTAGGGGGGCAAAATCTAGCAAGGGTAAAGACTCATCATTTGAGGGGGGTGTTGAGAATAGCAAATGATGCTTGCATGTACACATGTAGAGGCTAGATGTATGCCTACTAAAAGAGGCTACCCGTAAGTGGCTTTGTATGAAAATGCTCTAGAAAGAAATGTCGAAAATCCCATATGCACAGTGAGAATAGTGGTACTATCTAAAAGCTATATAAGCATGTACTTGACACTCATTTCAATGAAATGGAACTATTAGTTTGAGTTACTCAAGACTGTCTTTATGAGTCCAAGCTAATCTATCTTGGAACCTAATTCACTTGAGTTATAATCTCTCATTTTGATAAAGTATTGTGTGTTTGATTTGCACCTATCATAGCTAACTAGCTCTAGATTTCTGTTTTTCCAACACTATGCATCCACACCAACTGGGAAGAGCTCTTGGAAAAGTTGTGAATAGTCTTTGAATGATATCGGTAATACAACCTCTCGTCGTTGAACCCCTTAAAGTGCCAATTTTGGGTAAAGCATGGTTGCATCTTAGGGCACACGTTGTGTTGAGGGAATGGGATAGCCATAAACTTTTCCAATGTCAAGGTGATTGTAGACCTTTCCCCTTTGACCAAATATACGGGAGTTCAATGTTTCTTAGGCCACACAGGATACTATCAACAATTTGTACTAAACTATGCATTGATCTCTAGACCCTTGTACAAGCCACTAATAGTTTTCAAGTGGATTGAAGAATGTCAACATGTCTATGAAAGACTTAAGTAGGCTTTAACTTTAGCTTCTATCTTGAGAGCCCTAAATTGGTCCATTTCCTTTCATGTGCACCTTGATACATCAAAAATTGCCATGGGGGCACTGTTCTACCAACTTGGCGAACATAACATAGACTATTGAGTGATTTTTGCTACCAAACAGCTTATTGAAACAGAGATGAACTACTCCACAACAGAGAGAGAAGGATTAGCCATGGTGTTCACCATAAAGAAGTTCAAACACTATCTTCTAGCGACACCCTTCACCTTCTTTATGGACCATCAAGCATTGCTTTATCTTGTGAAATAACCTTATTCAATGGGATGCATTGATCAATGGTTACTTTTGCTCTTGGAATTTTTTGACTTCTTTGTGGTCGTACGCAAGGGCAAACAACATTATATGGTAGATCATATGCCTCACATACCCACAAGAGAGGCCGCTTGGACAAGGAATCAATGACGACCTATCGGATACACATCTTTTTAAAATGTCCAATGAATGAGAATTGTTTAAAGCAAACCTCATGCCATATTGGGTAGATGACATAGTCCACATACTTGAGAATGGGCTAATAGAACAACCAATAGAGAAAGCTAGATTAAAAAGACTAATCTTGAAGATCCAACCTTATCAGTTGATTGCAGGTCAACCGTATCGGGTAGGACAAGATGAACTTTTAAGGAGATGTGTCTGTGGCAAGCACAAAATGTATGATGTACTTCAAAGAAACAAATGGCATAATAGATAATTGGTTGTGAACAACCCCCCCAATGAGATTCCCCTCTGTATGTTGACTCTATCGCCATGCTTCGCCTGTCAAATGGTGGCCTCAATGTAGATCTCTGATTTCAGTCTTCTTTTTCTCCCTCTTTCCTCTAAGGGGCTGTTCTTGTGTGGAAGAGGAAAATGAAGAATGATGGAGGAAAGCTTGTCCGGATGAGGCCGGATTGCTTCCGAGTGGATGAAGACATGAAGAGTGATGATTTTGAAGATGCGGGACATTGAATGAGGGCTGACACGCAGTCCCATAGCAAAACCAAGATCCCGAGACACAAAGCCTAAGCGATAATTCAAATTTTATGAAGAAAAATGAGTTTTTGTGCTATTTGGTTGATGCAATATTGTTCCCATGGGCTGATTATGCATTATGTTGTTGTTTGCTATGAGTTTGATCAGTTTATGCTTAGAAAATCAGAAAATCATAAGTGTTATGGCTGAAATTAATGGTATAAAACCCGTAAAATACGCGTTTAAGAGGCAAAATGGGGTTTTTTTGCAAAATAAAGGGGAAACATGAGATATAATATCAACAAAACCTGAAATTTTGATGTCAAAGAAACCTAAGGGCCACAACCCACAATTAATCTTAATTTCTAGTCATTTTTATTGAAGAAAATAGAGGAAAAATACCGAAAAATGGTGGAAAATGGGTTTTAAATGGGAGAAAATTAGGAAACGATAAAAGCAAAATTCCAGAAAATCACATAAGTGTTTGTGCAACGTATAATGGAGGTAGAGCATGAGGTTAGCCTCAGTTTACTCTCATTTCTATGTTTTCGTTCGTATTTATCGTTTTCTCTACAAAGAAACACACATAAAATGTCTCTTACACCTATCAACGATTGCAAAACATTAAACGGTAGGGTGAGAGGGGAGTTTGAGCATCAAAGTACAATCTTAAACCTGATTTATGTGTTGCATCATGGCTATAGGACGTTGTTTTAAAATAAAGGAAAAGGCAGCATGAGTGTAAGGCTCAGCGTCTCTCCTTGTTTCAATACATAAACGATAGCATGGAAATCATGAAAAGATTGGTTTCGCACGACGCACAATGCTGAGTTTGTATTGTTTGTGCACTAAACCATTCACATTATGCACTTTGCATGGTTCATGGTATCGAAGGAAAATCTCCTGGACTGCATAGCAATTGTTTCCTTAGGACTTTGACCCACGATTGAGAGTGTGAGGTTATCCCTTGCTGTAGGAAAGAGGGTCGGTTTCCTAAGGGACTGTGAAGTGAGGAAGCATGGTATATCTCCTGGAAATACGAGAAATATAAAAGAGAGGAGTTTGTGCTCGTTTGTGTTATATGTTTAGCAGCGCATCAAAGGGCCAATCCCTGAGATGTAGGAGAGCTGCAGTGGGGCTCCGACTATTAGTCGGTGGAGTGCCTCCTATGTGTGTGATCATGGCATTGCCAATGTATAAGGGTTCTCCCTCTAAGGAGTTTAAGGGAAATGTTGGACTATAGACTATAAACGCAGGAATTAAGCTTTAGGGCAGTTCATCCTTCAGCATTAGATTGACGCTCCTGGACCGCGAGGCCGTGAGGGTGTTTGTGTGTCATGAGCATGAGGTTCGGCTAGTGCTATAGCCAGTGTTGGCCCATTTTAGGTCCCATCAACCCCCTATCACATCCACTGCATGAACCTTTGATGATAGAACCACGGCCAAACGTGAGGATTGCAACCATCAAAGAACTCAAGGATATGGATGAGGAAGCAGTAGCACTAGCCTACCTATGGATCATTGTAACCTCCCAAAAGCTATAACCCTTGATGTGCTAATTGAGGAGGGAGTTGACGACAATATCTAAATGCATGAATATTGGACTGGGTCAATTCTAATTGCAACTAACTAATACAAAATTGAACCCATTTGGGGGGCAATCCTATCCACTCTTGGGAAAATGTAAATTGATGGTTTCTATCGAGACTGAGAGTCTACTCGTCATTTTCTATGTGCTACCCAACAAGCAAAGTGTTGCTAAGGAGTCACTATTGTTGGGACAAGCATTCAAAAAACAAGTTCATTGTAATGTTGACTATGACTTGTAGCATATCCACCTTGCGATCGGGCATGTTAGAACTGTAATGGCTTTCAACAAGGGTACCACAGTTTTCGAAAAGCCTATAGTGCCACCGATAGAGCTAAACCTAAGGTCCACTATCCTAATAAGGAGGGTCTAGTACATCCCAATGTGCTCCCATGGTACCTTCCCAACCACATCAAGGAACCACAATCCACCAACCACTCAAGTGGGTCCCCAAGCAGAGACCACAATATCACAAATGTCAATAATTGGGAATGCATAATTTCCATGTTTAATGCTCTAGGCCTAAATGGTGGAGTTGAAGCTCCTATAGTGCACATGTGATTGAGCAACACTCGGTTCCAAAAGCCTTGTTGTAAGCCTAAGGATACTATGAGGTGACACCTCACTGTGGTTGCCTAAACTTGCAAATGCTAAGTCTAGTCCTCAATCTTAGGCCCCAAAACCCAAGCTTCAACAATGTCAACCAAAATAAGGGAGGAGAAAAACTAAAAGGGAGGGTGCCCAATCCTTGAGTGATCAAATGGTCTATCGACCCGAATTTCAACCAAGAGACCATGAGCAACTAAGCAAGCCGTTTCCTAAGGACTCCAAGATGATCGTCACCACAAAACCTGACGGCAAAACATCAATTGAATTTCAAACCTCACAATCTAAGCCTACAACACCCACTCAAAATCTTCAAGTGTGGAAGTACCCTGCATCAACTTGTCCTGTTCAACTAAACCCAATCCATTAGCACACCTTAAGCCACCACATCCATGATGATCCATTCTTGAAGTGGCATCCAATATGGCCATGGACACAGGGGATTACTTGGCTACATGCATTCGATGGCGGGATTCAACTTTCACACTAATTGCTAGAAGTTATGAATGTTTAGACCTACTTGACGAACCCATAGCAATCAAGGTACGTTCCTTGCCGTGTTCTTGGAAAGAATAAGAGTTTATTTTTATTAAGAATTCCATTACAAATGAGATGATTGGCAATGAAATTTCACGAGAAAAGGCAATAAGCCAACACTTGATCACATCCTATCAAAAAAATAATAATTCTATGCCATCATAGGAGCTTTTTGAACTCCAACAACTCATTGAATTTGAGTGCAATTTCTTACATAAGTGGTATAATTTGCACCTTTCACGGGCTATCAAATCATGACCAATGTGGAGCAACAATGTGCCATCAAGACTTCCGAGTACAAATTGACCTATGTGGCCCCCGCCTCATTTAGAGTGTTTTCCATAACTAGGAATCAACCATTATAAGACAATATCATGCTTCACCCATATTTGGATAAGATTCTAACAGAGGAGGAACTCCACATTGTAAGCTAGATCAACTCAGGCGACCTCTTAACTGATGTATTAACTTACATCATGCAAGTAGGCATTGGTCCATACATAGGACATGGACTGTTATGTGATGCTTGAATATATCCCCTCATTTTACGATTGGTTCTTGAAAAAGTGAGGCACACTATGGATGCAGTAAATACCCACACACCTTGATTTCCACAATCTAGGAAGGATTTTCATCCTTTCTAGGGGGAATGAGAGTAATGGATGAAAACTCAAAATAGAAATTGAAATCTAAAATGAAGGAATGAACATGTAACGTGTGTGGATTGATTGATATGAGAATTCTTATCTTGTGGGGTGTATTCCCCATTGTTGGATACTAATCTTTCTAGTTATTTTTACATTCTGTGTAAGAGATGTCCTTTAAAGAAAAATAATCGTGGGATATTGTGTGGCAATAGGAATGTAAATGGCAAGACAATAGAATAAAGCCAACAGGCTCCCCTTCTTGAAGGAGGAGCATAGAATATATGGATTAGCCATGGAGATCCAAGCATATGGATTAGCCATGGAGATCCAGGCATTCAACCAATTAAAATATCATAGTATCCACAATCTGGAAGGAGTGTGACATCTGAAGGGGCAGTGGCATAGATGATAGAGCAATGTAACCTCACCAAGTACTTGGAAAAGGTGGGACAAGACATCGACCATAGTAAATGTACAGAGTTCATGAGGACTTTTGATGTCAAAAGGAATAGTGGCACGATGACTATCAGGCAAGGCGATACCTCTAGAAGGGTGGAAGTTGCCCTTAATCCAGAGATCATGGAGAAGGCATTGGGGTTAGTAGAGAAGCTAGAGAAGAGGCCAAAGAGAGATGTGCACGGAATGCTAGGGATGCTAGGGATGGACAAAAACAAGGTCTACACTAATGATGGAATTAGCCTAGCTTATATTTTGGACCCCACCATTCCATTTGATGACACCAAAAGAAGAATTAAAAAAAGGAACAAAGATGTATATATATATATATATATATATCACATTTTTAGGTTTTGTAAAGGAAATAATATTCATTTTGTTGTAAAAGCACTAAAATACACCCTTACACATGAGGGGGCCACATCCACATCCTTCATAAGTATATAGTATGCACAAAAGTGTATGTGCATGCATTTGCAAAAGGTTAGAAAGAATTGAAATGTAAAGGCTAAAGCCTTATGAATAAAAATGTATTAAAAAAATCAAAGAGATAATAAATAATATGAAGGGTTGTGCGTCTTTTGGGAAAAAGGTGGGGTGGAGTGCATGGCTGATTATGTACATCTTTCTCTCCTTTCTTCCAAGATTCACACATTCTCCTTTTGTATGGTGCCAATCCTTCTCTCTCCTTTATCCTCTATCTTTTGTGAAGAAATTCCTCTTTTCCCTTTGCTCTTTCTTTTGTGCATAATGGTTGAAGCTATGGATGAAGATGATGAATTTGTTCATTTATAAAGAGAGAGATTTATGGTTTCTTTTCAGTTTTGAGATCAATGGCGGAGCCATACACATAGATTTTTTGTGCTTTGTCCTTGGTTTTGTGGTGGTTTTTGTTCATGGAGGGTTCCCTTCATTTTGGCATGCAACACAGGGGAAGCAGTTGATCTCAAGAAGCAAGAAGAAGAAGAAGAAAAGAGGCAAAGGACGACCTTGTCTCCATCAGAATCCATGGAGTTCAGTAGCTTATTGGCCATGGTGACTTGGCTCCTAATGAAGACGTGCAATATCTCATGCATGTTGCATTCCTATAACCCATGTTTCCTTATTACTCCCCCTCAAAATCTTCTCTAGTAGTACTACCTCTTCTCCTCTTTCCAATCACCATTGCCGACAAGATAGACAATCTAAGAAGAGAAAGAAATGAGGCGTAGAGAGAGAGAGAGAGAGAGAGAGAGAGAGAGAGAGAGAGGCCTTAGAAGGGGTCTTTTAGAGTGCAAGATGAGGCAACCTGTTAGCATCTTGTGCATCAAAAGAGAGAGATAGAAGAAGAGATAGTGCAAAATGAAGAAGAAGCTGATATGAGAGAAGCATACAAATATAAGTATCATCCAGCTCCAATTTAATGATGTCTTCGGGCTTGTCATCCCATACTTCCATAATATAGCTACTTGGGTTGCATCCCAAGGTTTCTTCTCTTTTTCATTTTCTATACTCCATAAATCTTTCTTCATAAGAATCAATTTGATTCTTAAATGCATAGGAGGGGGCCTGGCATTGGTTTACAAGGATTTAGAGTGCACTTTTATATTTAAAATTCACCTTTTTTTTTGCTTGCCTTGAAATTTTAAGGTTTTTCTTACACTTTTATCTTCTTTTTCTCGTATTTCTTCAGAGCATGGCTGCCTTTTTTCACTTTGCCTTACATATTTTTAATTTTCTTTTTGCTTTCTTTGCACACCAGGGTTAACATTATCCCCCTCCTAGACAAGTGCCAATCCCATGGCACTTGTGGGCACTTGATGATGAGGGCTAAGGTGGTTGAAGGGTTGCCATGTGGGTTGGTGATGGGGCTTTGTGAAGATTGAACAAGGAGAAGAAGCATCACAAAATTGGATGAGATATTGTGAAGGTTAAGGATAGATTTTGTAAGTGGGGATGCACGGGATACACATGGGATTAAAATATAGGGGAAAATATCGACTACACTGGCCAGGTATAAAAGGTGCGGGGACTTGATTTTTCATGATCAGATAAATATACAAGTCTTCCTTCTCCTTCATCTTGCTCTCCAAGCTTCCATGTCTTCCTTCCCTATCTTCTAGTATTTCTCTCTCTATTTCTAGTCTTTCTCTCTCCTCATAACTGTCTTTCTCTCTCTTATGCTCTTCTTCTTCTTCTCTGCAGTCTTCTCTCTCCTCTTTCTCTCTCCCAGTTCCTCTTTTTGGCAATTGGTATCAGAGCCTAGGTTCTTGGTCCCAATTAGTCCCTCCATTTACCCAGTTACAACTATCTAGTCACATGGAATTTTGAGTCACAAGTACACAGGTACAGGGAGAAGTAGGGGAGTTTCCAAAGTTCTCTAGACCACAAGGACTATAGGAGCATTAATGGCAGCTTTCTTGAAGACCACACAGACCATGGCAGCCTTTCTATGGAGCTTAGACCAAAAATGGAGGCAGACAGACAAAGATGGTAGCTTGTTTTCAAATCCCAAGCAAAATTTAGAGGTAACTTCTTGAAAGAGGAGCCACAAAGTTGGTGAAGGCTTTGGTTTCAATTAATTTTTGTAAAGGCGGACTTCTTCTTCTTCCCTTTAAGCTTCTTGAGAGCTATGGAGTCTTGCAGCCCAGGTTCTTACTTCTACTCTTCTCCCATGTTGGGAAGGATCCTTCTTCTTTGAGCACTCTCCCATGATTCAAAACAATATCTATGAGCAAGAAAGGGGAGAAGATCTTGTTGATTTTGAGGCATGGAGCTCGACCTTGAGAGAGGATGCGTTTCTTGTCTTCGAGTTGGCTGCTTTGTTACAAGATTTGAAGAACTTTGTCACACGGCTGCTTTCGCATAGCAATGCAGCTTAATCGTCCCACAGGAGGATCAATTCGGACTATCGTCCTTGACAAAGTTGTAAAGATTATGAAGGCTTCTCTCATGGAAGCCTCCACCAAAGCCTTTTGTTAGCCTTAGCCTGGAAATTTAGCAAATCGGAGGTCTAAGGTACTAGCGATGGCAGTGAATGTAGAAGCAAGGAGAAAGCTCCACGGAAGGGAGGTTCCGGCTCCCCCTCTGACTCGTTCAGTGATTGCATCGACCAACAGTGTATGGTAGCAGAGCGAAGCTTCTCGAAGCAACGAGCAATTGGAGGTGTAGTAAACTTTGCAGAAGCATAATATTTGCTACTGCAAGATCAAGTTCTGCATCTTCAAGCAAAGTTAATGAAGCAGACAAATCATTAGCCTAGATATTTTGTCCATCAACTACCCCAACGAAAAGGATCTTTCCATCTGGAAGTTTGGTATCCTTAATAAGACCAAGGGTCTTCTGACCTCTAACAAGATCAACACCAATGGTAGAGATATACCCTAAGTGAACGATGGTCTTGTAAACTGCAGCTAGTAAGTCAGCAAAATAAGTCTCTACTACAAGGACTTTGATCCCACTGAGCTCAGGACCAAGTGTAGAGTAAGCTTTCTTGAAGGCTCCCAACTGGCACTCTTCCAAATCCAGGACAAGTGTGGGCTCATCAAATCGTACCCACATAGCCCCTTCAGCCTTCAACTGCGCAATCACATCCTTGTAAACTGGAAGCAAATAATCCAACAGAGAGAGACAATCAAATGAAGGATCAACCCCCTCCCCTGGCTTGGCCAAAAGCAAGTAGGTAACTGGCTCCACATCTTCAAGCACAATGCAGGCATCCTCGCCACCAAGCTCCATCTGTAGAGGAACCATGCCTACCTTCTTTGAAATGGCAATACCCGTATCACCTCCAGTGAAGTTTATACAGTTGATGCTTGGATGCAGGGGTAGAAAAATCATCGATCTCCGAGCCCTTCCCAGTAATACAATGAACTAGACCCTTGGGAAATCCAATTAAATGGAAGCAGTGAATGAGCAGCAAGGGTGTTCTTCCGATAGGATCTAATTTGAGGCCAGCTTAATCCTTTTTCAGGAGGCGCTTCTAATAAGATAGACTCTTCTTTTGGGGTATTGTGTGTTAGTGATGCAGCTGTGAATGCACAAATAGCATCAGGATGTAGATTGTTCACAGTTGCAGTGAATGCATGTGCTTGGGGTTGTATGGTCACTACTGAAGCAGAAGAAGTAAATGCATTGATCTGTTGTTGACTTGATGTGGTTGCAGCTCATTTGTGATTGTCGTTGCAGCTGTGAATGCATTGTGATGATGGTGCAGCAACATGAGCTGCAATAGATGATGCATTAACATTGTGCCGAGCTGAGCAATAGTAACAATTAGAATAGAAGCAGTCCCATAGTTGATAATCATTTTCAGGATCTTAGTTATCCTTATGCAGAGCAATGACTCATAATGGCCAAGGACCATTTGAGGACGATCAGATGCTTGGAGAGCTCAGCCAACTCTACAACACCTTGCACGAGCATGAGACATGGTGCTCTAGCAGACCCAACAATTGAAGGTGGAAGCCAAGCAAATGCTCATTAAATTGATACCCATGGTCAATGCAGAGGCTCAAGGAGATCTCATGGAGTCTTTGAGAACCTTGTGCAACAATGGTATTAATCTTTGGCAATCTCTTTGAGAAAGAAAGGGAGTTTGGTTGCTCACATCATTATTAGGATGGCTATCCAAGCAACCACAACAACAAGATGAATCCATTGCAACACTACTCTCCATTCTTAATGCAGAGGTTAATGCTAGCAAATGGGCATGGATAATTGTGAGTGTAGGTGGCCTCCCTTCGTTGGTCAGTATACTTGAAACAGGCTCTATTAAGGCCAATGAAGATGCTTCTATTATACTTGTTACTCTTTGTACTCATAGTAAAGAGGTTCGAGATTGTGTGGAGTTCGCTGAAACTCATTTGCTAAAGAATGCTAGATTAAAAAGGCAAATGCTAGCATTAAATGTGATTTGGCGCAGTCATAAGGGGCAACTTCAGCCATCTTTACAAGATGCGAGCATTTCATTGGAGCATCATGATGTGGAGACCCTTCAATCCAAATGCGACAAGGCAGCCGATGCAGAGAATAAAAAAATATATTGCTGAAGGTAATCTTTATGAGAGTCAAATGAAAGAATAACTCCAGCTCAAGGAAGAAGATTGTGGGCAGATTGTTGATCAAATTGAGCAAATTACTAATCGTACTGCCCCAACCACAGTAAATACAAAGGATGATGCAATGAATGTTTTAGCATATGCATCCTTGTATGCTTTTGAGTGCATCATGGGAGAATCAAAGACTCACTTTATGCTGATGGTTGAGGATTACATCCATAAGACACCGATTGACTTAGCCCTGTCTGCTTATGGTGTTGGGGATGATGACCCAATGGATGGCAATGATCTCACTTTTCCTTTTGATCCTGGAGGTTAAAGGATCACTTTTGAAAAGGAAAAGCTATGTTTGGACTTATGCTTGTCATAGACTAGAGAGTCTATAATCTTGTCTAAACAGAGTAGTACTCTGCCCCTATTACGGCCACAGAAGCAGCTCTTCTGAAAACTCTTCAGAATCACGCCTTGATGTTGACACAGGCGTACCAAAGCATAGGACCAAAAGCAAAAGTGCCAGCAAATTCAAGGTCCTGTCTGATTGCCAGAGCCAAAAAACGGTGGATTTATCCATTACTCTCCCTGGGCGGGGCGTATGTCTGTAGATATAGAAAAGAGACCAAAGATTGCTGCAAAGAGAAAATGCTATGAGTGCCACTGAGGCTCCTTTTGGAGGTGACGATACAAAGTTCATTCCGTAGCTTGTTCCATTCTTCACATCCTGGCTGCACAACTTAACCATGCCATGTCTCCCGTGCTCTGATTTGAGTAGCACTTCCTGTTAGGCACACCATGACTGGTACAGAAGGACATCAACTCCTCATATGGTGCGGGTGAGAGAAGATGAGCTCTACATGCCTTTCTGATGCCGCAACAGGCAATCGATTTGGTGTACCACTATTGAATGTTGCAGTAATCCCAGATTCCAGCAAACCTGGAGCACCAAATCGATGAGGCAGTGCATTACGAATAGCTTGGGCTTCAACTTCATGTCCTAATAGTTGATGCCTGATGTAGCCACTCACACTTGTTTCGTCTTATAGTTGATGCCTGATGTAACTGCTCACACTTGTTTCGTCTACAATATATGTTTTCAGGTTGCCTGTGGGTTACATGCATGTGTCGATATCTGCATATGTCATTTGAAGAGCCACAAATACACTGATCTTGTTATCAGCAACCAAACAAATGCAGAGAGTACAATCTGAATGGCTTTTGCATGAGCAGACATATGTCTGAATTGGAGGGAGCAACTGCCAGTGAAAATTGAACATCCAGAGTACAAGACCATTATAAATCCCTGTATGTACTTCTTGCTTGGACAACACTGTGCTGGGAAGAGAACTCTGGGGTGATCATCGCACAAAAATCCAATACAATAGTAGTGAAAGTCCTACTGGTTCCAACCCTTTTGATAAGAGTGGTCTGCTCCTTGTCCTTCATAGTTGGAAGAAAATCATTTCTTTCAGATAGTGCTGAGAAGTAAGTGTAGATAAAGCAAAGCATGCACCTATCTTGGCAAGCAGTTAAGTGATCAGCAGTGAACTTCTCACTGCAGTAACTGGTACAGTTGCTGAATATTACTACATAAAATAGGACCAACTCAACCCTTGTTAAGGAGGATCACTCATTCATTCAGTAGCAAACATGGAAATGGAAATACATGCAGGGTATCCAGACCATTATGGCTATTACAAGACTCTAGGAGCACCTTGTTACAGCAATGTGGTTATGTCAGGTATGACTGGCAGCCATGCGTCACTTGTTGGAGGCCATGCAAAAATGATAACTGAGTTATGCCAAGGCCATGCAGAATTGGTGATGGAGATGCGCCAGCTGAGAGCCACCATGGACAACTTTGCTTTTCAGTTTTTGCAATGGCTGCAGTCTCAAATGAATGGAGAAGTAGATCATGGGCAGTATGTTGAAGATCATGAAGATCATGCGCACCTTGTAAATCATGACCAGCATGAAGCAAATCATGGACAACATGTTGAGGATCATGGGGATCATGTGCATCTTGCAGATCATGAACAACAGGAAGATGATCCACCTAAAGTTTATGAAGAGGATAATGAGGCATCTGAGGGACCCCTAGCTGGTGAAGAGCCATATGGGCCATTTTTGGCAGAATATGAGCATGCTGAATCTGACATTTTGAATGCCATGGATCCCTCTAATGATGATCTTGCTGAGGCTATGCATCATTTCATGCTCCATGAAGACTCATACCTGTCAGGTGTAGAGTAGTTTACTCCATTTGATGCAGATGCCTATGATGAGGATGCATATGGAGCCATTGATGGCTATGAACCCATATATAATGGCTATGACTTGGGGCAGGAGTTTGGGGATGCCTCTTCATACCCCTTTGATCTAGGTGGCTGGGAATGCCTATTTGATGATGATCCTTCCCCCTTGGAAGGTCATTATGGTGGATATCCCTTTGATCCAGGAGGGTGATGGATCGTTGTAAATGGGTATATATTGTAATTACTCCTTTCCAAACACATACCCATATCTCATACCATACATATGATCCCATTACACACACTTCACCCATATGACTCAATGAATAACCCCTTGTAATCATGCAGCTGAGTAGTACTCAGGCCTGCCATCCCTACTATCACAGTTGTCTATTTTGTTTTTGAGGGCAAAAACCTTCGGGTGGGGATGGAATGTAAGAGATGGGGATGCACAGGATACACGGGGGATTAAAATATAGGGGAAAATACCGGCTACACTGGCTAGGTATAAAAGGTGTGGGGACTTGTTTTTTCATGATTAGATAAATATACAAGTCTTCCTTCTCCTTCACCTTGCTCTCTAAGCT